>NW_010101913.1:0-89513 GCF_000699245.1 Pterocles gutturalis
CTGGCTCTGTTTGCGTTCCTATTCCGCCCGTGTGACCTCAGGATCGGGAGAATAAACAAACCTATTCCCAGGCTGTAATAGCAGAGCTAACCCTGTTCCAGGTTCACTATTTGGAAGTTTCTGAGCTGTGTGAGGCAGTGCGTTGGTCAGTAACAAAAGCACACAACACTCTTCTTCTGTTCTGTTTGCTTAGTTTATCTAAACCCCATTTGATAGCTGCTTGCAGAGGGGTTTCGTAAAGCTCCAGCGCAGCAGTAGTACAGAGGGGTGTTTTGCCACTGGTGTGATCCAACTCTGACGTGTCACACACAGGCGAAGGTCCAGTGTTTCTGCTGGTTTTTGTTATGTATATTTCAGTTGGGCCTAGAGAAACCGGTAGTGTTCTGCCGTTCTACAGACGAGTAGGAAAACGCGGCCCTTGTTTTATAGAGACTAGAAGCTAGGATGATTTCTATTTAAAATAGCTGAAACAAAAAAAATTGAGATGTCAGAGGAAGATATTCAATAAAGTAGTAGTAAATTTATTCTAGGCTATAGTATTTTCTTTATATTTTTAATAATGCCTTTTTGTTACGCATTCTTGACTAAAACTTTTGATTTTTCTGGTAAAGTAACTATGACATGGTAATATCAGTATGTTAATACTATTAGTTTTGTTTACCATCTTGAAACTATAACTTCTGGAAAAAATGAGCATTCTCAAAACAGTGCTAAGACTAGCAACCACAAAGAACAGCTAAGACTTGTGAATACTCTTAAATGTGAAATTAAACAATTCTACTTTATTTGCAACTTCACAACTGTGAAGCATTGTGCAGGTATTGTATAAATCTTGTTGGCAAGCTGATACTGCTGGACTTGCATGGATGGGGTTTTTTGGTATCCAGGTAAAATGCTTTGAAGAGAGAAATTTCTTCTGATAACTGCAAAGTTGTTTTTTTTTTTGTTTTTTTTTTTTCAGTTTTCTGAAATACTTGCTTAGAATTGTTTTAAATTCCAAAATCCTTATTAGTTTAGTTTGGAAACTTATTTTATGCTGCTAAACTGTAGTTATCTAGTGCGTTTGTTTTGCCTTTTTGAAAGATAAAGTGGAGATTCCAGTTCACACATCCGTGCTTTAGTTTGTGCAAGAGAGATGTGTTGATGTTCAGTAGTTACCTTGAGGTGTACTTGACTGTTAGATACTGCTGTGAACAACTTCTGTTTCCTAGAAATTTCAGAGTAGTACATTTTTATGGGTTACTAGTTTTGAGGGTGTAAAAAATATAGTGGCCCTTAAGTACTCTTCTGCAAAAACCTTTAAATCCTGTGTGGCCTAAAGAACACTTTTTAAGCTGTTCCTTACATTCCTTTTTTAAATTTCCTAATTTTCTGATGTTTCCTGATTTCTTTTAATGTTATTTCTTACATTCACTGCTTTGACTGCCACCTGAGCTGAAGATGGTGTTTGTGGATTGTAGACTTTAACATCTTCGGTTTAGTAGGTTTCTTGGGTAAATAGTTGCCTCTGCAGCACTTGAGCTGTGTCAGTTTTAAACAGCACATAGGAAATGATGAAATAGAGTATTTCCTTGAAAACTGTATTTATTCTAAATTTTGAAAAATTATCAAGGATGCTTTATAGTCAATTCAGGATGATTTCACATTAGTAAAAGGAAATGTGGTATTTGTATCCATTGAAACTGTAAACATAGCCTGTTTGAGGAAAGTTGATCATTAGAGGAAGAGTATCCAGGGACAGAATTGTGTGGTTTTTGTGTTAGATAAACTGGTATGGTAGATTGTGTCACCTTTGTAAATAAAAGTGGGTCTTTTAGGGGTTTTGTGCCTTTACATGGTGGGCAGGGTTGGTGTTTTGTTGTGTGGATGTTGTTGAGTTTGATTGGTTTCGTTTTTTCTTTTTTTCCTGAAGAATTAGTCACTGTTGTGTGTATTTTATGGAACTAATTCTTGAGACTTCTTGAAACTTGACATGAGATTACTGAGAAACACAACTGTCATGTCAGGGGCAAAGTCCTAAATGAAAAACAGATTCAGTAACATTAAATAGTCAAGTAAAAGCTTTTTATTTCCCTTATTTTAAAGCTTAAATACATACTCTTATGTCAGTTTTGTGGTCTGACTTAAAGCTTAGATAAGAGAGAACTAAATTAGCTTCAGAAAGATTCCCTGGTCTGAAAAATAATTCTGACAGTGTTCTAAAGCAGCTTTTGATATTTACCTAGGAATGAACATTGAAGCAGTCTAAGATACTTATTAACAACTGTGGTCTTAAGTGATGTCTACTTAACAGGTTAAAAAGTAGTTTAATAAAAGTGAACATTTTCAATTTTCACTTTCTTTCAGATGCAGCAACAGAACTCCATGTGTCCAATTCTAGACTCAGAGAAATAGAAAGTATTAATGCAGCACAGAAGTTTGAAGTAAGACATTTTGGATCATCACTGTAATTAAAAGCAGTAAATAACATTTGTAAAGGTGAAATATTGCACTGAAGTTCTTTGTCCATGGGTAAATCTAGAAACAGGGGTGACAGTGGTGTTAGAATGTGGCTCTTTTTTTTTGTGACAAACTGCCATCACAGTTAGGGGGGCACATTTGTTGATAAGAGTATCCTCGTCGTGGAAGTTTTAATCTTTTGCTAACTGCTGCATCCTGCGATGGTTCTTACCTGTCATGTGGACTTGGTCTGCAGCAGTAGACTTGGCTCTGAAAAGCTTGCAAATGCAAAAATCTTTTAAGTTTTTGTAATTTTAGCTGGTAAAGTGTTAAAATTGGTTTATAGTGTTTCATATATGACCACAAAAGCAGATCTAAAATGCCTGGTTATGCTGGACAGCATGTCTTTTGCAGCAAGCTTCAAAGTATAGAGTGTAAGTGTTCCCTGGTGCAGTTCTCTGTGTTGCCCTACTGTATGGTCATTTTGACATAGCTGTGGATGCTTGTACTCTTCCAAAACTGTTTACGAATCCTCTGTGCCCTTGTGGAAAGCGACTTTGTGTACTTTTACAAAGGACTTGCTGGTTTGGGACTTTATTTATGGCTGTAAACCAATAATTTTCACATATGTCTTCCACTCTCAAGAGCACTGAGAAGTTAAGATAGTATTTTGGGAAAGTAACTGTTCCTGCTTGTCTCTTTTCTAGACACTTGCCATCTGCTATTGGCCAATGTCAGAGGGAGAATACTGAACTGTATGGATATTAGCTCTGATTCGTGCTCTGTGGGTGTTCTTAAATTCCACCTGTGGATCATGCTAAGATGTAATTCAGCCCTAAATTTTTCTTGTTGGCATTTGCCTCTGGTCAGCACAAACCTTTTTCTGAAAGTGAGCTCAAGTCCATATCACATGAAAATGGAAAGCTTGGACATGAACATGATTTTGGGCCTGCACTTGGAAGTTGCTTTTACTTTATGTTTTGAGTTAAATAACATGAGAAATCTCTACGATTTAGTTGATTTCTCTACTGTTCGTCAGATTTATTCTTTTCTAATTCTGTAAGACCTGTTCCTAATTTACCAACGTTACTTTTCATTTTTGCTAGAATGAGAGACTGAAAAAAGTTTGTAGCGATTTAGAAGAAAAGCATGAAGCAGCAGAGCTTCAAATAAAGCAGTTATCTATAGAGTACCGAAATCAGCTTCAACAGAAAGAGGTAGGATATGGAGTAAAATATTTGAATATGTCCAATAAACTTGTGTATTATGCTGTTCAGTTTTTTGTTATAGTATCTGTGCTCTTTCAGGGGAGATGTTGGTCACAGTTATGGTTTCTTGGTTTGTTAATGTAGACACTGAGTGACTAAGAGATATATTTCATTGAATCATGTAATAAAAGGATAGCTGCCAGGAGGTAGGTGAGAAAAGAGAAAACTCCGGGAATGTCATGCATATATCAAAATTTCCCTGGTTTCTGGAATCACTGTGAGAAAGGACACTTAAACCGCTTTGTGTTTCTGATTCAGTTATCTTTAAGGAAGGCAACAGGAGCAGACTATCATTTGAAGCAGCTACATTTTCTGTGGCTATCACAATTATTTGTCTTAATGTGTCAATTGAAGGGACGAGAACTAGCTTTCATAATTTGAGAAGTGTCCCTTTGTGATGGAAACATCGACTTTGTAACCTGTTGTGTAACATAAGATTTCATAGCCTTTTAAATGAAGAAAGTTGCCAGTATGCCTAGAATTACTCAAAAGGAGTTTCATTTCCGCTTTATTTGTAAATTCATGTGGGAACAAGAGGAAGCAGAATTTTGATATGTATAGAATCCTGCTTAATAAATACAATAGCAGAGTTGTTATGAGAAAATTGCATGCAGCTACTTTCAGTTTATTGTAAATAAGTAAACTTTCAGTACATTGAGTTGTTAAGTGTAAAAGAAATCAAATGTAACATAAATGATGAGGGAGCATCATATATTACTTAATTTTCATATCTGAATACCCTCTTTAAATATTTTATTTTTTTGTACAACCTGTTAGCCTGAATCTTGCTATAGTACTTAGGTATCTTTTCTGCTGAAAGATCAGCAAAAACTTTTACTGAGGTTTTATGTAACTGAAAACTGTTAAAGCTTTTAATATGTGTTATTTTGTGAGATTCTTTGTAAAACATCAGCTAAGGCTGCTTTTCTCCATTAGGAGAGTGTTTGGAGTTTTCTCCTTTTTAGTGAAAGTGATCAGTAATTTTTACGGGGTGGGGGGGGGGGGTTGTTTGGTTGGTTCATGTTTCACAAGGCCACAAGGGATAAAGTAGAGTGTATTTTGATATTCTTATTGAAACACTTAATTATATTCTGTATATTCAGGTGGAAATCAGTCATCTGAAAGCTAGACAGAATGCACTACAGGAACAACTGCAGAAAGTACAGACAGCTGCTCAGTCAGCACAGTTAGGAACTGGTGTTTTGCCACCCACTGCTACATCAGCGTCCTATGTTCCAGTGGTCAGACATTCCTCAGGTTTTGAAGGAGATGACATGGATCTTGGAGATATAATCTGGTCACAACAAGAAATAAACAGATTGTCCAATGAAGTCTCTAGGCTTGAATCTGAGGTTGACCACTGGAAGCAGACTGCACTGGTGAGTGGTTTCCCTCTATCTTACCCTCCCCTCTCCCCTCCAAATTAGTGTTTTCATTGCATTGGGTGGTTTTGGAGTGGGTCTTCTGAAAGTTCATGCTGTACAACTTATAGGAGCAAATGATTTGATGGAAAAGCTGAAACCCAATGATCTTTTAGTCATTTTCTTGCTGTCACATGACTGGGGGACTCATGCAGTGACTGACTTCAAAATGCTTTTTTGTGATGCTTTTGTGCATGATTTGTCAAGTTGGGAAAAGGGTTTCATAAACATTCACCTGGAATACAACAACTTCAGGGTTTCATGTTTGTGCAGCCTTTCAAAAAATACTTTTCTTCTTCCTGGCTGTCATATTGATTGACAGCACAATACTGTTCAAAATGGTAGTTGGATTCTTGCATACTGTTTTTACTTACTCATCTCTCAGTCCTTGATTGTGTTAGTTGTAATTCATGGTCTGCTGAGGCAAGAAAGAATATAATCTTTGAAGCTGTTGTTGATGTGAGTCATTGTTTTTCAAGCTATAGCCTGATTTCAGAGGTATACTTTTCCTGTGTGGAAATATTCAAGTAAAATTAAGCAACCCTGTTGTCTTATTAGGTGTGATAACACCCCCAACCCAAACTTTTACACATTTGCATGTAATAATAATTTTTTTAAAATCCATGTAAAATTAAAATGTTTCCATCGAAATATCCTTTTTTGATCAAAATTGCTGTAGATCTGAATTCTGCTTCATGTTAGATTTGTTGTTTTCTGCTTTTGAGTATCAGTAGAGGAAGAACTTACGTGAAAAACGCACATATTTATCACCATTTTCACATGGATATGTGATTTTCCTTTTCTCAGTCTTCCAAAGCGCAAGGGACAAATTATGCTGAACAAAGTGAAATAT
Source organism: Pterocles gutturalis (assembly GCF_000699245.1). Taxonomy (NCBI): domain Eukaryota; kingdom Metazoa; phylum Chordata; class Aves; order Pterocliformes; family Pteroclidae; genus Pterocles; species Pterocles gutturalis. Next base: position 5,982 of record NW_010101913.1, read on the forward strand.
GCAAACTGCAAAATATTGTTAAGGTAAGATGACAACTTTGACAAACTAGTCTTCTCTTATGCTTTATTTGTAATGGTTTTGCATGTGGTTACATGACTTGTAAATGTAGTTAATGTTTACAACACTAGCACTTATATTTTCTCTATTAAAAATGCATTTGGGCATGTAACTGTGCTGCTGACTGAAATGTTGCTGTGCTATATTTAAAAACATTTATTCTGAGAAAGGTATTTGTATGATTTGATGAATGTTGTACATAAGCTTGAAAGAGTGACATTAGTATTTATGAAGGCAAATGACTTTCAGAAGCTGTTCATGACTTATGATACTGAATTTTAGATAAAATAATCTCTTCTCCCTTCTTAGAAACATCTTGCCTTTTTTCATTGAAGATGTGAAATAGAGACATCCATGTCATCCTTGAAAGTTACTACAAATATGTCCTAGTGTATCCGCTGTCTATGAAAGAGTGGCAATCTCTCTACATTGATTTGATATTTGCTGTTGTGTAGAGCATACTGTTTGTGTAAACGTATTTTTAAAAGGAATGTCCTTTAAAATGTTTTTAAAAAAACCCCCAAACCAACACAAGCCAAGAAACTTGACTTCTCCTGGGAGAAGTCCTTTAATAAATCCTTTAATTTTACTAGGGAAAACATTTTTCTTTCTTTTGTATTTTTTCTTTCTTAAGCTTCTGTACTGTATTTTACCATTCTGTTTCTCTAATGATATTTTAGGAGCTCAAACAGAATTTAAGTCAAGAAATAGATGAACATCAACATGAACTTTCAGTATTGCAAGATGCACACAGACAAAAGCTAGTAGAGTTAAGTCTTCGACACCGAGAAGAGCTGAGGGAATACGAAGAGCGAATTGAAGAACTTGAGAGTCAGCTACAGCAAGGTCTTTATTAACCACATACTTTCTTTTTTATTTAATGTATAGTGAATTTTGGTTAAAGCATCAAATATGTATGTAACAGTGTAATAGATATAAAATACATGATGTGTAGGAATTTGAGTTTCAACTTTAGTTCAGCTTCATGTTAAAGATGCGTGCGTGTCCTAGTATCTTATATTCACTGTGGTTGGCTTGAACACTGGAATGATAGCATTAAATCTTCTGGTATATATCAGTCTAGAGGGTCATTTTCTATATATATTGAATGTTGTGCTGCAAATTCTATGCTCCCTGGTTTTTTAACTTGCACTGAATATAGGTGTGGATGAGACATACAAAGTTGAAGATAAGAAAAATCTCAATACAAAAATAATTTTGGTGAAAAGCCCTATGTGCCAGTTGGGTTACTGGACAAAAGCTCAAAAATTGTCGTAAGGACCACACCTTAGTCTGTGGTGTGATTAGATGGTAGGGCAACCTCAGGAGTTCTCACAAGAGCTTTTCATCCTCTTTTAGGAATTTCATATTGCATAAAAATAGTCATGTCAGTTAGGTATCCCTTTGCGATGACTTTGCACAAATATTTAAAATTTGCCTTTAAACCTTTATTTTACTACTTGTTAAAACTTGGGCTTCTAAAGAGCATATACTCTCCTTTTGTAAAGAGAGATCCATTTTCTTCTTGGAAGGAAATGAAGTATTTTCACAGCCTTTTGATTTCTAAGGTAGTACTGGTAGGGAATGTATTCAGTAAAATCAGATGCCTGTTAAGATATAATCTGTCTTTTACTGCACGTACTATATATACTACACGTATGTACACCAACAGGACTAATATAATGAAGTCAAAGACAGGAATTGCATATCTTTTGCATTACAAGTTATCTGTAAAATAAATACTAGTCACATATTTTGAAGAATTAGAGTATTTTATATTTTAATTTTGCTGTTTCTGTGTGACAACATAATGCAGTCTGGGGTAGGAGAAAGTGTTTGAGCTTACACTGAAATGAATTCACAAGCAGCATGCTTTCATTTCACTTTTTTTCCTGTACGTTGTGTACTCTAACTCACCTGGAAATTACACTGTGACGATTGTAAAGCGCTATGAATGTCGTGACACTGTGGTGGATCTATAAAAGCATCAATTCTGCAAAAAGAGATCTTTAGGTGAAAAACTTTGTGCATCATTTACCAAATGATGTACTAATTTGTAGCAAATTGTTCTCTATAACAACCATTCAGCAAACCTTTGAAATGTAAGTAATTAAATTATAAACAGGGATTTTGCGTCAGGCTGAATTAGACGGGGTTTGATAAATTACTCCTAGAAAACTGAGGGATTCCAAATCTTAATAAATTAGGTTATGTCATCTCCCCACCAAGAGAAATGGGGGTCAAGTATTTTTAAATTAAATTGTGAACAATGTATGTGTTGCAACTCTAATATTTTAAAATTATTTTGAGACAGTATTTGAAAAGCTGCTTATCAACCCAGTACTGTATATGGCACTGCTTCAAATGTTAATTCAATTTAAGTAAGTTTTCTGTTGATGGTGATCTTGGTTTTGGTTTAGACTATCTCCTTCTGTCAGGAGAAGAGGTGGAAGAAGAGACCTTTAAGCAAAAGATCTACAGTGCTGGTTTTGGTTAATATTTCAAACAATCTTTTTTGCTTTTTAGATGGTGTGGGCGCTGATGCCATGGATAAGAAAAAAAATGCTCAGAGTCTGGAAGGAGGAAAAGTAAAAGAACTTCAGGTTGTAAAGGACCTAGAGGATGAAATAAGAAAATTAAATAACAAATTGTCTTCTGCCAAAGAAGAAAACAAAATTCTTCAGAAAGAGCGAGAATTGGCAAAAGTAGAAAAAGTCCATATAATGCAAGAATATGAAAATCTTAAATCTGAATTTAGTACACTTCAAAGTTCTGTTGCAGAACAAGATGCTCTCCTGAAAGAACAGGAGAAGAAGCTCCAGTCAAAGACATCACTACCAGAAGATGTTGTCAGACTACAGCAAGCACTGTTAGGTACAAAGATGATGTGTTTTTGTTTTTTTTTTTTTTTTAATATTTTCAGTATATCTTCACTGACTTTTTTCTTTAATACTCAGAATTTAAGAATTTGGAACCGAATATTGAGAATATGTACCTTTAAAAAGTTGCTGCTTTAGTAAAGGATTGTCCATTGAGGTAAGGCTAAGCAGGCATAATTAGAACTAGCCTGATTTTCATAAGGGTTTCTGATTAGCTAAGTGATCAAATCTGATGACTCTTTGGTGGGCTTTTCTTTCTTTAAGTAAAGCTCAATAGAAATTGTTTCTTTAAATTGTGAAAGTACACTTGTGTGTAAAGGTAGTCTGTTGGTATTGTCTTCTCCTTGAAGAAATACTGAAACGTGTTTGTTTAAGAGGTATATCTGTATGTAGAAAGTCTTTTAATGTTGCATAACTGATACTGTAGTACCAAAGTCCTATTAAAGTGGACTCGGTTGTTAAAGTAATGCTCTGCTTTGTGGTGGTATTTGATTGTACATTTGAGTTTTTTACAGCACTGTTGCTTATCATCACAAAATACTGTCAAACTATTTTCTTCTGAGTAGCAGAGTTCTGTTGGGGCAAGATGGGAGAATGATTTGGTTTTGTTGTTTGGAAAGTAGTAAAATTATGCATTTTTTTGTTTTCCTTTATAGAAGCAGAAAATGAAATAGCAAGACTTTCAAGTTTAAATCAGGTAAAGCAATTTCTAAATTAAGCCAACAAAAAAGTTCATGATAATAGTAACTGATGGAAAGCACACACTCTGGCACTGCATTTTTTTTGAGCATTCACACTTCTGCATAAATAACGTTGTAATAATTGTAGATTAATTATATAATTGCATGTGGAATTGGTAGAAACAATAAATTTTGACTTGTGAAACTCCACAGCATACTCTTAAAGAAAGCTAGTGGAGTTCCACCTATCCCATTGCTACTTAGGCTGCTGTAACGTATATATTTAAAGTGTTAGTAGTACATTCTGTAAAATTTGTCATATTTCACCTCCTCTGCTTTGGCATGTTTCAGTGTTGACAGTGTTATCAGTTCTAAAGTATCTCACTTCTTCCCTGTAGTACATTAATAATACTACATTCCATCTTACTGCTGGAGTTAAGCAGTGGAACATACAGCTTCTGTGAAACACCTTTAGCTAATGGCACAATTGACTTAATCCTTTAGAAACTTAGGCTTGAGAGATTTGGCTTAGTTTATTTTTTATCCAGTATTACTTATCAACTGGAGTCTTCTGTGTTCTGTTTGCGTTCAAGAGATCCCATGGCATGTTTCATAAGGATGTTATTTGTGTGTCCTTGATTAAAACTTCCTGACTCACACTACATGTTCAGGGTAGCTCTTGGAGATAAAATAGTTTATCCCAGCTGTGGATCGATACCTCAGAGGTGGATATAACTTTGCTTGTCAGACCCCATGGCTTTTTGTGCGGAAGTTTGTAAATTGCACTACTAAACTTAGTGATGAGCAAGTAAGTGGGTGCGTGTATGAATGGTAGGGACAAATACTTCACAATGAAGAATTTTTATCTGGGATAATAGTCATGTCGGCTTAGATATTCTAGCATAAAAATGCATGCTTTTTTTTTAATTACTGAGGGGAAAAAAAAGAAACTATTTCAAATCTAAACTGTTTGTAAATTTCAGCAAGATAAAGTCTAATATTTAGAAATTTTTTTTAACTTAAGGAGGGACTTGAGAAGGAACTGACAAGTGCACAACATAAAAATGAGGATATTCTTTCTGTGTGTACTGAGGATCAGAATTCAGAATTAAGTCAATTAAGACAAGATTTGGAAAAGAAAGAAGATGAATTAAATGAAAGTATTGCTGAAAGAGAAACATTAATAGCAGAGTTGGAAGAACTAGACAAACAGAATCAGGAAGCTACTCAGGTAATAAATATTGCAACTAGTTATTGAAACGCTAAAATAAATGTTTACATTTTTGTGCATGTGCATTTATCTTAAGTTGATCTTTGAACATATATAGCAGGGAAATGTTAAGTTATCCTCTGAGGCTTAAGAAGAATATTGGCACTAGTATTTCTCCATATCTGCCATCTCAATGTGAAATTCTAAAGTGCAGGAAACCTACTTGTTACAGACAAAGAAGTAATTTGGAATGTCAGCTATCCATAAGGGTTGTTACTTTCCAAAGTCCAGTTAAATACTGCTTGATTTTTCCTTGCAAGACTTTTGATGGTTTTTATCCTGATAATATTTTGACCTCTTGTCTTTTGTCAGTGTGTGTAACATGAATAATTTTTAAAACCTTTTTTTCTTTTCCTTTTATTATTTTTAATTATGTTGAGTAATTAAGTTACTTTATTACAAATTCGTCCTGATAAGAGCATTTGTGGAGCAAAAAAGCTACTGATTATATGTAATCAAAATAGAATTATACCTTTTTTGTCACTGTTCTGATGTATTTGACCTGTAAACATACAGTTGCAAACCATGTGTTTTCAATATTGGTTTACTTAGTGGAATTGAACATTCAAAGTGCTTTCCTATGAAATGAATCCCAGCAAGTGTGTTTAAAAATAAGCTCAAAGAAGAATTTGAAAATAGAATATACAAATATGCATTCACTTCTGTAATTTGTTATTTTAAATTTGGTGCCTCCCTGTTCTTAAGTGGTAGGTGTTTGCTGGTACCCATTCCAGTGGCTCTGACAAGTTCTGACAGTTCTCTTTTTGTTCCTTGATTTAGGTAGTTAGGATTTTTTGGGGGGAGATGGTGTTCCTGTTTTTAGTGAAATGTAATCTATCCCTATTTGATATTTGGTTTTGTTTAATTTAGCATTGACTTGTTGCTGCTACTTGCCAACTTACATTGGCAACTAGGAGATGTTTTTGTTTCCTCTCAATTTTTTTTTTTATTCTTCAGAGGATAAAAATGAATGAAATGCATAGTTTGGCTGATTCTAATGAATTCTTATTTGTGTTCATTTCAGCATATGATTACACTGAAAGAGCAGCTGTCAAAACAACACACAGAAACTGATAGTATCATCAAACAGCTGAAATTTGACATCGATGTTGAAAGAAAGAAAGTATCAAAATTAGAAATTGAGAAGATGGAAACTATTAAGGAGTTAGATAGTCAGAAAGAAAAACTAAGCCAATGTTCATCTGCACTTAATGATTTGCATATAAGCAAGCAGCATCTTCAAGATAATATTAAAGATCTTCAGGAACAATTAATGAAAGCCCAAGACTGTAATTTGCATAATGAAAAAAAAATTGGAGATTTACAGCAGAGACTAAAAGAGAAAGAGGAGGAACTTTCTGTATCCTTGAGAAAGTTAACAGAAAAAAGTAATCAGCAATCTAACTACACTTGTCAAGATCTGATGCTGAAAGAAAGAGAAGTAGAAATTGCAAAGTTGCAGAATGACATTTCAGAAAATAAACAACTAAATGAAGACTTAAAAAAATCTCTGTCTGATCTCAGAACAGAAAATGGAAAGCTGATAGCAGCCATTGAAGAACTAAAACAGGAGTTAAGTGATGCCATTTCTGAGAAAAATAAAGTTTACTTGGAAAAAGACACTGTTGTGGAGGCTTTGAAAATGGAAAAAAGAGAGTTAGAGAGTGAATTAAACCAGACAGAAAAGAGGCTTTTGGAACAAGCACATAAGTATAAGCAAACTATTGAGGAATTATCAAATGCACGTAGTATGGATACCACTGCATTGCAGCTTGAACATGAGCGCCTAGTTAAACTCAATCAAGAGAAAGATTTTAAGATTGCTGAACTTAAAAGAAGCATTGAGCAGATGGAAACTGATCAGCAAGAAACAAAAGAGATGCTGACTACTAGCTTAGGAGGACAAAAACAGTTGACAGAACTCATAAAAGAAAAAGAGATATTTATTGAAAAATTTAAAAACCAAGCCTTACAGGTGAAGCAGGAACTTGAGGAATACATCAACGTTTCAAAAAAGCAGGATGTCTTAAAACAGAACTTGGAGGAAAAAGACAGAAGCCTTGCAGTCATGAAGGAAGAAAATAATCATTTGAAAGAAGAAATTGAACGCCTGAAGGATCAGCAAAGTAGATCTGTGCCTGTGGTTGAGCCTAAAACTTTAGATATTATTATTGAACTTGAAAGTGAGGTAACACAGTTAAAAGTGATAAAGAATAATCTTGAAGAAGAAATAGAAGTTCTGAGAAAAACAATAGAAGACCAGAATCAAACAACAGTACAACTTCAGCAGTCTTTGCAGGAGCAAAGAAAGGAAATAGATGAGTCTAAATTTCAGTGTGAACAAATGAATGTCGCACATGAAAGACTTTCTTTAGAGAAAGATGAGGAAATTAAAAATTTGCAGAAAACAATTGAACAAATTAAAACTCAGTTGCACAAAGAGAGACAGATTATTCAGACTGATTCCTCAGATCTTTTACAAGAAACCAAAGTTCAGGCTCTTAATGGAGAAAATGGAAGTGAAAAACATGACTTATCTAAAGCTGAAATTGAAAGACTGGTAAAAGGTATCAAAGAAAGGGAGATGGAGATCAAGCTTCTAAATGAAAAGAATGTTTCTCTAAGTCAGCAAATTGATCAGTTATCTAAGGATGAAGTTGGCAAACTTACTCGGATCATTCAAGAGAAGGATTTAGAAATACAAGCTCTCAATGCTAGAGTTTCCTCAGCCTCCTATAGGCAAGATGTTCTTTGTCTTCAGCAGCAGCTGCAAGCTTATATTATAGAAAGAGAACAAGTGCTAGCAGTTCTAAGTGAAAAGACAAGAGAAAACAGTCAGTTAAAAACAGACTATCGTAATATTATGGATATGGTTGCTACTAAAGAGGCAGCTTTGTTAAGGTTACAAGAAGAGAATCAAAAGTTATCTAATAGATCTGAAAACAGCAGTCAAGACATGTCTAGAGAAACTATTCAGAATTTATCCCGTATCATTCGAGAAAAAGATATTGAAATAGATGCTCTAAGTCAAAAATGCCAAACCTTATTGACTGTCTTGCAGACATCCAGTACAGGTACTGATAATGGGTCAGGAGGTGTTAATAGCAACCAGTTTGAGAAACTTCTACAAGAACGTGACAAACTAAAACAGCAAGTAAAGAAGATGGAAGAGTGGAAGCAACAGGTAATAACCACAGTTCAGAACATGCAGCATGAGTCAGTTCATCTCCAAGAAGAGTTACACAAGCTTGAAGCACAAATTTCAGTTGAAAGTGATAGTAATTCAAAGTTGCAGGTAGATTATAATGGCTTGATCCAGAGTTACGAACAGAATGAGAAAAAGCTGAAAAGTTTTAGTCAGGAATTAGCACAAGTTCAACACAGCATAGGACAGCTTCATAACACCAAGGATCTCCTCCTAAGTAAACTTGATTTGGTAACACCATCTATGGCAACAGCTTCCACCGTTTCACAGCCCTCAGACATTCAATACAGTGCTCCTGAAGTACTCAGTGATGAGTCTAAACTTTTTCAAAAGGAGTTGGAACAACTGAAAAAAAAGTTGCAAGAAAAAGATTCAACTATTAGAACTCTTCAAGAAAATAATCAACGATTATCTGATTCTGTGGCTACAGCATCAGAGATTGAAAGAAAGAGTCAAGAAGGGGCTGAGTCAGAGATGAGACAGATCAAAGAAAAACATGATGTCTTACAGAAATCACTTAGGGAAAAAGACATATTAATTAAATCTAAAAGTGATCAGTTACTTTCTGTGAGTGAAAATCTTAGTAACAAAGAAAATGAAAATGAGCTTTTGAAGCAAGCTGTGACTAATCTTAAAGAAAGAAATTTAATTTTAGAAATGGATGTTCGAAAATTGAAAGAAGAAAATGAAAAAATAGTTGCAGGGAGTAGGGAAAAAGAAACAGAATTCAGAGCACTTCAGGAGACTAATATGCAATTTTCAATGATGCTGAAAGAGAAAGAGTTTGAGTCTCACTCAATGAGGGAAAAAGCTCTTGCTTTTGAGAAGCTGTTGAAAGAAAAAGAACAGGTATGTACATTCATATTTATGAATATATTTTAAAATTAGTCATGTGGTAATGCATTTCTGTGTATATGTAGCCATTGAATGTTTGCCTGGAATCCATTTGTGACTCCTTACTGCATTACACTGCAACAAAAATCCTCCCCCTGCAAAGTTAAGAAATTAAAAGTCAGCAGGTGAGCAGTTTACAATGTTATCTGTTAACTGTGCAGCCGTAAACTACATTTTTGATTTACCTGGAAATTGCTCATTTACTGAATGGCTGCTTAATATTTTGCTTTGACCCTGTTGTTCATTAAGTGCCCTGTGTTATTTTTACTGTATAGTGCTCAAGCTTCTGCAGGGTTGTCCAGTAGGACTAATTTTCCAATGTGCTTTTCTCTAGTGTTAGTCATTCTGTTGTGATTGCTTCACAACATCACTGTGAGATGAACGGATTTATGTATCTTGCTTTTATGTCTGTAGAAACTTCACTTCCAAAAAAAAAAAAAAAATTGGACAAGCTAAATTAGTGGTTTCGTCTCTACAATGTGGCATATGGAAAACTGAAACTTTTTTCAAAGCGTATCTTCGGAGAAAGGTTGCAGTGGCTTATTAGTTATTGCATATGTAATTTGAGGAAGAGTTTTAAGAGCAAAGAATAATGTGGCATCATTGATACACGTGTGAACAGCATGTTGTATGAACTGCTGCTGTTGGAGTTAACAAAGTAGTGTGTGAATTGCCATTTCTCTTTGAGAAATAGGCATTAAGTACAGTGCAAAAATCTTCCTCTAGTTTTGACAAATACTTAACAGCAGAACTGCAGCATGTAGTTATTTTTGGTTTGCTTTTTAGGCTCTGAAAGTGAGTATGTCCTAGTGGGCAGTATTTTCTGGTAATTAATTCCAAACAGATAATTTTATTTCTTTCCTCTGTACTGTCCAGGACCCCATTCTCTTAGTCTTGGTGGTTCTGGCCACCGTTCTTCAATTGTCTATTACATTTGTCCCCCTCCGTGCACACTGTTTATATTCTCCCTGTTACCTTTAGCATCCCTTGTCACTTCTGAAAGTTATGACCATTGCTCATTTTCAGAGAGTAGTTTTTATGCAAACCATTGCTAAGTAACTTAGCATTATTTTTCTTCCTGCTATAAGTGTAATAAAAAATTCCATAGAATCATAGAATGGTTTGGGGTGGAAGAGACCTTAAAGATCGTCTAGTTCCAACCCCCCTGCCATGGGCAGGGACACCTTCCACTAGACCAGGTTGCTCAAAGCCTCATCCAGCCTGGCCTTGAACACCTCCAGGGATGGGGCATCCACAACTTCTCTGGGCAACCTGTTCAAGTGTCTCACCACCCTCACATCTGTGAAGCGTTTTCAAAATAGCAACTAAATCTGCAACTGTAGTGTATTTGGAAAAGCAAAATATTAATTACATTTAACAATATGTGTCTTTTGGAATTTATCATTTGGAGGTCTCAACTTTGACATAATGTATGTGGAAACCTAGGATTTTTTTTTTAAGAAGTTTGACTTTGGACAGATGCTTAGCTGTTTGTTCATAGCAGAGGTTTCCCTATCCTGTTCTAAAGAAATACTCTAGAATTACAGTGAAAACTTTTAATGTCTCAAAGTACAGTTACATTGTGGGAAAATAGCTTTGAATTACCATTGGACTTTTTATTTTCATCAGACTTGCCCATATAAAATATACTAATACTTTACAAGTTCTCACTATTGCTGTTTTGGTTTTTTTTTTTTTATTCTAACTCATGCAAGTCTGCACTTTCTGTCTAGGTTCTCAGTGTTGTGTGTCTTTGACTTGCAGACATTCCCTTATTGGTGGCTTAGACTTTCAGTTTCACAAGCATGGAACGTTTGTCTGGCCTGGTTTTTTGTTTGGTTGGTTAGTTGGTTTTTTGGGGTTTTTTTTGCACAAATCAGGGAAGTTCCTGTTACATGCTTTGTGTTTGGCATGGAGAATTAGGAAAAACAGTATTCAAACAGTTCTGTATTTTGTGTGCGTGTCAGAAGACATAAAAAGAGAAAGTTTGCCTGCAGGTTTGTGGTTCTACTGAAAAAAGAATTTTACTATATTCAGTTTGATTAATAAAAACAAGTAATTGAAGCTCATAAGTACTAGTGATAAAAACAAAGTGGTTCACTTTTATCCAACATATTCAAAAAAAGTAACGGCTTTCAAAACAACATAGAGACAAAAGATAATGAGCACATTGAAAAGTTTCAAACAACTGAAAAGGCATTCACGTGTACACATGAATTCCATGTAACTGTCATACTCACACTTCTTTATATGCTAACATAAAATTGTAGTAAATTGCATTCAAGTGGGACCAATATTCGTTGAAATTTGACATCTGAAAATGTGATGGACATTGGTGTGGTTCATTGAAGGCTAAACTTTGGATGTGAGGTCATCTTGTGGTTTCTTTTTAAAAGATTTCTCCATGTGTTTAGTCGTCTTAAGTTCAGACAAGTTGATCTACCTAGGTTGATGCTTTACATGTGTATGGCCTGATAAAAAAGTGTCACAGAGAACAGATTCCAGACACTTGGGGGGAAAGTAAAGTTTTCAAGTATACGAGTGTCTGAGACACTCAGTATGTAATACTGAAAACAGGTAGGTACCTGATTGTGCACAGCAGCCCATTAAGACAATGCGTCTCTATAGTGTCTTTTAGCAATAACTTTGTCATGTAACATGTAAACAAAATAACTTCAAAATAGTATTTTCCCTGAATGTTTTTTCTATTCTGTAGGGCCATAGGTGTCCTGCCATTTTTCTTCTTATAATCGGTATAGTGTTTACACTCTTGTGGGCAAAGACTGTCTCCTGTGGTAAAACTATTTGCCACATTTGAAATGCTTGTTTGTGTCTTCAACAGGGCAAGACAGGAGAGTTGAATCAACTGTTAAATGAAGTTAAATCAATGCAGGAAAAGGCTGTTACTTTTCAGCAAGAGAGAGACCAGGTCATGGTAGCACTCAAACAGAAGCAAATGGAGAGCAGTGCGCTGCAGAGTGAGGTACACCGCCAAATATTTTATAGTTGCAAGAAATCAAAAGACAAAAAAAAAAAAAGAAATTGCGTCTGTAATATTTTCTGGATTATTTTTGGTAGCAATAACTTGTAAAAAGCATTTAAAATCAATACATGTGCAGTGTACTTCAATGGACATGTTTTATGTTTGCTTAAATTATTTTTATGAAAGGTGATTGTATGAGCAACTTAAGGTGTGTTCTACACAGATACAACATTTACGTGAGAAAGAGCAGCGCTTAAATCAGGAGCTGGAGAGGTTACGTAATCACCTCTTAGAAATGGAGGACTCCTACACGCGAGAAGCTTTAGCTGCAGAAGACAGAGAGGTCAAGCTAAGAAAGAAGGTTTTGGTTTTGGAAGAAAAAGTTGCGTCCTCATCTACTGCAGTGGAGAACGCCAGGTAGTCTTTTAATTTTTACAGCAGTGGCATTGGCTGTAAATATCACAGGCTGGTACTGATGGCTTTATTTTGCTGAATTACCATCCTATAACATGCTAAACACTTGAGAAAACAAAAAGATAGCAACTTTTGTTACTCTAAATCAGGAAGGTGATTTGAAATATACTTGGCTACTGTTGAGAACTTAAGAAGGTATTTGTCCTTTTAGTAGCAACTATTGAAACGTCACATCTTTGACAGTGCTTAGAACTAGAAACAACAAAAATCCCTCAACCCATCAATTTAGCTACCTGTCAAATCAAAAAAGATGGACTTAACTTTTAAGGCAAGGCTTCATTCAGTTCGAATTGGCTCTAGCCAATTGTGGTTTTTTATTTATTTGGCATAATCACATTTTTTCAGCCAGAACAATGAAAACCCAAGTATTAAAACTACTCAATTCCTATCTTGACAGCTTTAATATAGTTTTATTTAAAGGAATGTTGGCTACTTTGGGCAAAATAATTATTTTTTCATCTTAGTACGGTTGTCCAAATGAACAGTTATTTTGATCAAAAAATAAGTACGTAGCTGCAGTCTTTCCTTTTTTTCTTGAAGTGCCAAAGATGGATTCTGCTCCTAGTGTTCTCATCAAAGAGATTTGAGTTGAGTGGAATTTATGAAAAATAGTGGAGAAAGTGGAAGAGTTGTGAGAAGGTTATATAAAAACTATTAATCAGAATGTTTCTTAATTCTTCATCAAATGTGTCAAATACCTTTTAAGAAATGCTCCCTATTTGCCCCCTGATATGCACTCTTTATTTAAAAAGGCTGGTATAGGAGTAAATCAGTGTCATGGTTTAACCCCAGCTGGCAACATGCACCACACAGTCACTCATTCGCTCCTCCCACAGTGGGATGAGGCAAGAGAATTTTGTATAATGGGAAGTTAAATGGGATGTTCGGTGGTAAGTGTGGAGCAAGATACACCAAGTTCTTGGAGACTGGCTTTAAAAGTAAAAATTGGTAGAAAGACCTATTGATTCATTTAGTATTTGAAGCAGACAATTAGCAAGATACGGATTTTAGTAAAGATACTGTTACAATAACAAGCAAAAAAGATTTTTTTTTTTAGTTTTCTAACGCACTTCAAATGGAAATAGGTTCAGGGTTTTTTAATTGCCAAAATTTTATTACTAGACTTATTTAAAATCTATTGTTAGGTTGTTTTTTGGTTTGTTTGGTTTTGGGTTTTTCTGTAAGAGGAATCAGGAAAAAAAATGCCTTCATTTTTATAAATTGAGCTGAAAAATTAAAGGTAGGCTATTTTTGCTGGGATTTACTTTTCTCTGTGATGACTTCTGGTTTTGTCTTCATAAATAATCTATTTTATTTTCATTAAGTCATCAAGCTAATCTGCAAGTTGAATCTTTGCAAGAGCAATTAAACCTGGTTTCCAAGCAGAGGGATGAAACTGTGATGCAGCTCACCATCTCACAGGACCAGGTGAAGCAGTATGCATTGTCGCTGACCAACCTGCAGATGGTACTAGAGCAATTCCAACAGGGTAAGTTTTGTCACGAAATTGCAAAGATTGCAACAAGTGTTTTTCAACTGGGATAGTTACCATATTTTGGAGCTTTTTAAATATTAGTTACCTGGTTTCCTTTTTGATAGCTTGAATTGCAGAAACTGTTGGTTTTTTTAAAACTTATAAAAAGACTTCTGTCCCAGTGAAAACTGATGGTCAATATCCCATTTGTGAAATTTCGATTCTACCCCTACCTCATGAAGACCAGATATGATAACGCTGAGGCTTTTTAATTGTGCATCCCAAAAAAGAGTTATGTTGAGAATCAAGATTTTTTGTCTTGTTTTGTATTTTTAACCCTCTAGAAGAAAAATCTATGTATTCAGCAGAACTGGAGAAACACCAGAAACAGACTGCAGAATGGAGGAAAAAAGCAGAAAACTTAGAAGAAAAAGTTGTATCACTGCAGGTGGGCTGAATAATGAAATTGAACCCTACGAAACTAAATGCAAATTCTTGACTGATTTTTTTTGTTTTAACTGCTGTGTTAAGTATTGCTGTCTAAGAATACATCAAGTTATGTAATTATTCTTTCTTACTTGGAAGAGAGGGGGCCACTAACAGAGGTCAGCAAAGTAGCATTCCTCTGCTGACCATCCCATTTCTGGGGATATTTACAATCCAGTTACTCTAAAGAACAAGTGGTTGAAGTCTCTGCATCTGTTATGTTTGATCTGTATTGTATTAGCATAATGGTGGTAGTGAACACTCTTGCTTCTCTTTTTGTCCCTTTCCTGTCCTCTATTCAGGAAAGTTTAGGAGAGGCAAATGCTGCACTGGATGCAGCATCAAGACTTACTGAGCAGCTTGACATCAAAGAGGAGCAGATTGAAGAGCTTAAGAAAGAAGGTAACTACTTTTTTTTTTTTTTTAATCCCTGCTTACAGCGTTCCAAGCAGCTGATGAGACAATTCCTAGAAACTTACCAAAATTCATCTCCTATGAGGAAAAGACTAATTCTGTGCTGTCTTTTGAGGACATCCGTGTTTATAAAGCAAACTTGAAAATGTATGTTTACATTCTCTTAGGGATCTTTCTCAAAAGAAAGCTGTGTAGTAGTTGGTTTTGGTTTTTTTTCTCCCCAAAGATACCAAAGCCTTTGATTTAGCTCTGTAACTGTGTTTTGAAAAAGTTTGTGAAATATCAGGTGTTGTCAGGTTTTCCAGAGTAACTACCTACCATATTTGACATAGACAGAGGAATACAGTGAGGTAGAGAGAAAGGGTGTGCTGTTGGTAAGAGATCTAGAGGGAGCAGCTCTTGCACAGGTGTGAGAGTGTCTCGAGATTATGTGGAAGGTCTTGGACACATCTTTAGATTGTATTTTTAGATCTCACTTCAAATAAGCTTCCTTATTGCTCATATTTAGATGCTTTTTATATTCTTCTCAGATTAAGTACTCTTATATTTGATGAAAGTCATTACTTTGGATTTGAAGACAAAACTTGGCTAGATGGTAGAGGAATTTTCCAGAAGAAACAATTTTGAAAGGGAAGAATGTTTATGGTGGGGGTGGTCAGCCATTGGAATAGGTTGCCCAGTGATGTGGAGTGTCTATCCATGGAGATACTCAAAACCCAACTGGCCATAGTCCAGGACAGCCTGCTGTAGATGAGCCTTCTTGAGCAGAAGATTTGGACTAGATGATCTAGAGGTCTCTTCCAACATAAATGTTTGCTTGATTTTTGTGATTCTGTGAATGTTTTGCGGTGTGCTTTTGTTTTATTTTTCTTCTTTCTGACATCATTGAAACATGGATTCGGTAA
The DNA here is from genome assembly GCF_000699245.1 of Pterocles gutturalis. Classification (NCBI taxonomy): domain Eukaryota; kingdom Metazoa; phylum Chordata; class Aves; order Pterocliformes; family Pteroclidae; genus Pterocles; species Pterocles gutturalis. The sequence goes on from NW_010101913.1 coordinate 21,703, forward strand.
GAGATGCATAGGCTTCTCTTTCACAAGCACGTTTAGTGTTAAAACTAGGAAAGTGTAAAAAGGCAGAATAACCTTTTAGTAAAAACTGTTATCATTTCAATGTATTTCTGTTTTATGGCCTTAGGCTATTTAATCAAATGAAATGGAAGAAATCAGGGTGTTTTCTGTGCAATGTATTTGAATATCAAACATCAGTAAGATTTGTAAGTTCAGTCTCAGTTGGAGGTGACAAAAAAAATCATATGAGTAACATAAGGTCACTTTTTTTTCATTACTGCATTAATTTTAGTTTTCGTGAGAAAGGAGTTGCAGCATTAGCTAAAGCAGGACTTAGGACTAATAATAATTTTGGTGGATTTCTGTACTCACGTCTCAGCCCTGATTTGTAGTTTTGCCTGCAATGTTTCATTGAACCAAGAGGGAAAGTTATTTCTGTGTCTTGTTGTATGACAGTTCTGATATGGGTGAGCTTACTAACAGTACTGACTGCTGAGGGGATATTAGGCTTTTTTTATTGTCTTCGCCTGTCTTTTCTTCCTCCATTTTCCCAACAGAGTCCTACTTTCTCTTTTCCTCTCTATTTCTGTGGGTCACCATATTTTGCTATTAGTGCAGCATCCTCTGTAATGGTCAGCTTTTACTGAGCACATGGGATAAATCTAAAATCAGAGGAAAACTTGTGATTGGTCCTTGAAGTGGCTCTAAAAAGGCAGCTTGAAGAGCAGAGGTTTGCTTACTCTCTGTCGTTACTTAACAGCTCTTACTTTCTGGGTTTTTATCCCTGTATCTGTGGAAAGTTTTTGTGTGAATGCCTTTAAGGCTTACTGGGGGAAGACATGGAACATCATCTCTGCTGGATGCAGTGGTAACTCTTGCTCTGGACATATACAACTAATTATTGCTATTCATTTTTAAATTACAATTTATCTTTTGAAAAAAATTGTATTTTCTTAAATCATACTTGCTTACAATCAGATGGTTGGTGTCAAAAGTCATTTGAAAGTCTCCACAATCTCAGAAAGAACTCTATAAAAAAAGTTACAGCTTTTCTACTATATAACTGAATGTGTGCTTATATTTAGTTGTGTCTAAGTGCAATTTGGCGTCCAGGCAGGCGTCATAGGAGTGCTCCCTGAGTTCACATATGAATTTTACAAGCTAAATTAAATTTCAAGCTGCTACATACATATGCAACTAAATACTGATTTGATTTGAATGGACTCATCTGTATATCAGTCTCACTAAAGACATTCACAGAAAAAGTTTCCAAGCACTCTGGATTGAAATTAACTCAGGCATAGGCAAATATGGCACTTTTAAACGGGGAGCTTTTCATTACTGGTTACTTTTGACTGCAACCCTTTGCCTATGAAAGCAGGAGGGATTTGAGAGAAAACGGAATCTCAGTGTTTTATCAAGCTATGTTACACTGGCAAGCGATTTACTTGTTAAAAAAATTGAAAAGGGATTGTTACATAAAGGAAACCGCACTTTAATTTTGTTGTAGAATAAATCATAATTTTTATTGGGGGAAAAAAAAAAAAGAGACCACTCCGTTTTCTCTATTTACACAAGAAAACATACAATGTCGTATTGAAAATTGGCCAAATACATTCCCAGACACAGTTTTCTTGGCCAAATCTTTTGAAGGATTTCTTTATGGATTTTTTTGGCAGGAGAAGTGGTTTTAATGGAAAAGTATAAGATGTACCAGATGCAGTTTTCTGGATTGCCATAAATGGTTAACAAATTATTGGAGACTGTTGTAAATGTCTGGTTTACAGCAGTCCATGCTGAATTTTGGCTCCGGTCTTTTTTGTTGTTCAGTCTTTTCATGCACACGAAGTACGTGTTTAAGTCCTTCTCAACTGTGAGATTCTAGTTCAGAAGGAAACATTCCATTTAAAAAATATGTTTAATGACAAAGTTGCATAGTCACTGTGGATGGAATATAGCTGTGTAGCTGTCCTTAAAAGTTAGTCCTCTTTGATATAAAATCTTTTTGTCAGGAGAAAATAGAAAACAACAGTAACATTTCATTTAAATTAAATTGACAAGGAAACTCAGGATTGTTTTGCTTTGTAGAGCAATAGCAACAGCATGAGATTTACTTGAAACTTGTTTTCAGGTGCTGTTTGTTTCTTTTTGTGGTGTTAGTAGTTTAACTTTTTTTTAATTCCCTTTTACTCTGTGGAGACCCAAATAACAACTCAGCTTCCATGTATGCTCCTACAACTGTTGTCATTCCATAATTATATTGCAAATATTTTCCTTCAAGTCTTGGGGACCTGTTTAACCACATTTACAATGTAGCATAATCTTAAGTAAGTTTAAACCTTGAAACCATGAATTAATTCTCCTGTGCCTCACCTTGGTGTTTTGAGAGAGAAGTGTTGAAGAGTCACATTATTGGAATGGGTTTTGGTGCATATGGATGTAGTTGTTACAAGATATATTGTTGTATAATATATATAATTTTGTTTGGGTTTTAATAAGTTTTGAATAAGGAGTTTAATCCTTCTGTTCCTTGACTAAGAACTTTCTCAGCATAACACTAGTTAGTTTGTTCTACTCTGTACTCTTTAAAACTCATATTTATGAAGTAAAATGTTTATATAAAGATGTGGAGTATTTGAAAGGACACATTAGGTTGTATCCATTTCACAGTCTAGCTCTTTGATGTATGTATACGAAAACTCTGTGAGGGTTCTCATGGAGTTATTGGCATTAATTGAGAACCATGTTGTGTCAACATAGTTGTGACAAGCATTTATTAAAGATTGAAAGTCATGTGGAAACTAGAGTGGAATGTTTTTCATGCATCTGAGATGATTTGGAGAGCATAAAAATTTAGAAGTCACTTTTCTTACTAAGAGGTTGAGGCTTTTTAGAGAGTAACTACGAGACTGATACAAGAAAAGCGTATCTTTTGTGGGTTTTGTTTTGCTTTTTAGGTGAAGTACTTTTAACTAGCATGAGCCCAAGAAGTGTTAAGATGGTAGGGAAATGAGGTTGAGTGGCAGTTTTTCCATAGGATTTGAAGGAAAGGATTCACTCTTATAGAGGGAGAGGAGAAAAAGCTCATCCTGTAGGATAGAGTTGGTCTTCATAAGTGCAGTCCATGTTAAAATATATTGGTCAAGCCTTGTGTATGTTTAAGACTTACTTGTACTTTTATTAGGGAAAAAGTAACTTCAAAGGCAGTATCTTGCAGCTTGGTGAAAAATTGTATTTTTGCTGTCTTGAGGTAAAGCCATTTTTAGTTTATCTTCTAAGAGATCTTCTAAGAACTGTTTGTACCTGGTAATTATTTATTTTCTTGTCTGAGAACATTTTACTGACGGTGTTCTTAAGTCTTGTGTTTGGGGATTGAAGGGAGATGAATTTTTGTAGCACTTTTTACTCTGTGTGTTTTGTACAAACTTGTGTAGACCTGAACGTCAGAAACTTTTATCCAGTTTCTAGTGTATCTGAGTTTTTATAAAGAGAAAACTTGGGGCTTTGTTTCCTTACAATCAGAATGTTGGAAAATATTTATGACAAGTAAAACTTTTAGGAGAGTTTTTTTCTTTATTGTGAGCTTTATTTTTGTGAGTTTAGTGGGAGGTCCGAGGAAGCCTGAGTTACTGACACAGAATGGTTGGGGTAATTGGGTGTATTCTGTATTTGAGTTAACAAGTAATTTGTATTAGTGGAATTGTAGAGAAAGTGGTGCTGTGAATTTTTTGGGCAAGAGCAAATATAACAATATCATGCCATGGCTCCTTCTAATGAAATGGGCTACTACATTTGTATCTCCCTCATTAAACACTCTGATGTCGTGAGGCTCAAGAGTGTAGATAGTAGACGAATCGTTGATTAAGGTCAGGAGTTTCAGAAAGCTGAAAAGTTATAGCACTAGTGAATGTAGAATCTAAACTCCCTCTTACTCTTCTAATAGTTTCTGTTTCAGGCTTGTGGAGAGGAAAAATAGGGTCCTTTGTGTAGGCCAAGAATGTCATTATCAGCGTTGTGATATCTTAGATGAACTGATTTCATTGCAGACATTACAGAAGTTGGAGTCAGTGTGCAAAAAAAAAGGCAGAAAATCTGTGTAGTGACTTCCAGCACACTCCTAGACAACCTCTTATTAATTAACTTACAGTATTGTCCGTATTACAATAATATGATGCCTGACTGAAAGTGTTTGCCATTTTCTTCTCAGTTTTTTCTTTGTGTTATGGTGCCTGTGGAATTTATTCTCTGCCATTTTTAACAATGTTTGTATTCCCAGAAGTATGGGGAATCTTGCATAAATCTCTGCAGAACCTTTCTTGCCAGTACATGGAATTGTGAATCGCAGCAGTGGTTCTAGGATGTGTTAATGTGTCCCAGTGTGCTGTTCCAAGAGCTTGCATCAGTTAATAGGGGTGTGGAAGGTCATAACAGAAGAGACAAACTCATAACAAGTTACTGATGTTGCTCTGCTAGCCCGTAATTCTGGGAGACTGGAGAAGCCCTTAGTACTTCAAGGCTTTAGCAACCTGATATTAGAGTATGCAGAATGGCTGGATTTAGGAAATAATTCAGGTTAAGTGCTGAGATCAAAAGACATGTAATTTGGTCAGATGATTAAAAAGATTGCCACAGGACTATAGACCTTGATCAAGAGTTTCTTTCCAGTCCTGTTCTATCTAGGTGGAAAAGAGCAGTTTATCAGACCTTCTTAAGCTGATCTATTTTCTGTGTGTTCCTGTACTTTAGCATTGAGTATCATTCTGGAAATTTTAGCTTATGATTTCAAATAATAATTACTTATTAAGCGGACACGTTTTTTTAAAAAAAGGGGTTTTTTAAGGTGTTTTGTTTAAACAAAAAGCACCATAACAATATTAGCATATTTTTTATTTCAAAATGTATGTAGTATTAAGTTTTGCAACAAAGGTTCAATTTTTGTTTATTTGCTGTGATATAATGTTTTGCAGGTGAGATCAGAAGAGAGATGTTAGAAGATGTACAAAACAAACTAATGAATCTTGTGAACAGCACAGAAGGAAAAGTAGACAAGTAAGTCTTTAATGAGAGACTTGGTATACATTTTTGGTTTTTATTCCTCATAATGTACAGATAAATTACTAACACAGTTGCAAGAGTAGTGCAGAACTGGGCTTCTGTATGTGATCTTGTAATTATACTTCGATTATTTTGACATTTTTCCATTGCTTGGTGGTTGTAAATAGTAATTTTGATTAGTAAAACCATTGTGTATGTAAATTTGGATTACTTAAGTGTTTCTTAAGTAGAACCACACTTCAATAGCATGAGCTCCGCAAATGGAGATAGAAGTTCGTAATGAACATCTGTTATAATGTCTTAAGGTATGAACAGCAAGCCCTTTCATGTAGCTAGTATCACCTGGATGTTGTATAAATCTGTTCTCCTTGGTCTTTTTTTTTTTTTTTTTTCTTCTCTTTACCTGTTACAACTGAAACAGGGATAGGCAAATGGGTTCCCCTGTCCCCTTCCTTACGTCTTGATTTGATTTGGGGCTGCACATTAGTATTTGTTTAAATGCTCTCTTGAATCAAGGAGAATCTTAGAATAAACATTTTCCCTGATTCTAGTACTTACATCAAAACTTGCTCGTTTTATTACTTTTCACCTTACTGCATACAATATTTCTAATACTGTCCAAATTGACACTTACTGTATAAGAAATACTGTAACTTATGGGGGAAGGAAACTGGTGAGATACCCTTTTAGTTCCTTGTATTAGATTTGTTTATTTGGATTATTGTAAATTAGGCAAGAGTATGAGGAATAAATACATCAATATTACAGTATCAAATGTGACATCGGAGCAGGTTGTATAACGAGCTTCTTCTGTTCTGCAGGCTCCTCATGAGAAATCTCTTTGTTGGGCATTTTCATACTCCAAAAAATAAACGTCCTGAAGTGTTAAGGTTAATGGGAAGTATCTTGGGAATAAAAAAGGAAGAACTCGATCAGGTAATTTGCAGAAAACTAGACTTCCCTTTTTATTTGCAGTATCCTTAACTGAAAATAGGATTACTTGCTGCTAAACTAAATGTGACAGTCACTGCTGTTCGTGTGGGGAAGGTATGGTTTGGTTTTTTTTGTTCTTTCATCTGAATTCATTTTTCCTGTGCAGGACATGCTGATCTTAATGGAATCTTTTGATAACATTATTTTAATAAAATGGATCCAATTTTGCTGAGGAGTGCTACAGCAGAAAGGAAGAGATTTAACTTTGTGCTGTTGTGTATAATAGCTGTAATATGTCAGTTACAGAAAAGTAAGCCAGTTCTATATGTACTACTAGGTACTGTTAAGAATGCAAGGCTTGTATTTTTAAAGAAAGAGACAGGTTTTTAGACTGACAGTCTTTGGAAGGCAGAGAATAAATATATAAATATATTTCTAGTTATAGAAATATATCAATTTATTTTCTATCAAACTATATATATATAAATTTATACTATAGAAATATATTTATGGTGAATTTATATAATGAGCATAATGTTGCAGTGTCTTTCTTTTATCCGCTGCTCTATTTTTGTTTCCTAACTTTTTTTTTATACTTTCTAGTTGTTATGTGAAGACCAAAGAGGAGTTACGAGATGGGTGACTGGCTGGCTTGGTGGAGGAGCTGGGTCAAAGAGCGTCCCTAGTACACCTTTGAGGCCAAGTCATCAGAACATATTTAACAGTGTAAGAATTAATTGTGCATTCTCCATGCAAAAAATGATGCAGTTGCATATTAATGCTGATGTTTGGTTTATCAGTATGTTGAGCTTTATTTACTGATACTACCATATCCTGCATTATTTGTTTGTTTTCTGCGACTGCTTTGGCATAAGGTTTTTTTCTGCATTAAATAATATGTAGGCATTGATGAAACTTATACAATACTAAGTGTTGGGCTAATAAAGAAATCCAATTACTGTTCCACTGGTTCCTGGGGTCACTGACATCTTACAGTACGGACTTTAACCTCCAGCACTGTCAGTTTGTAAGATAAATACATTTTGGAGTCTGGAGTTCTGCAATACTCAACAGTATAGACCATGACATAGTATTTTGATGGCTGTGTTCCCATATGTCCTTTAAATTTCATTTGAAAAGCTTTCTTGCCTGCTGCAGCTAATGCCTCTTTTGTACAGCATCTAAAGCTCATGTTTTAGTCTTTCAAATACTGTAAAGCAACAGTTCTCATAGCATGGTGCAGCAGTTAATCTATGGAACTTCCCATTTTGCAGGCCAGTAAATAATGCACTCGAGGATAGAGCACTGAGGGATTGGGCTTTTTGGATTAACTTTGTTTTTTTGCTCGTAAAAGCATGTTGAGAATTTATTCCTGTAGATTATCTTGGAAGTGTAGGGATTTTTTTTTGCCCACTAAAATAATGCAGCCACTTAGGCCACCAGAGGATTTCGGTCTGATTAACTGTGGATGTAAAAGAGGAAAGTTAATGCTTTTGTGGGTATAGTATAGGCTTTACTAAGCAAAATTTTGTCTTGTGATGTTACTGACACTCCACTAGTGGTGGAAGTATGTGTATTATCTTCAGAGTTCATCAACTTCGCATAAATATCACTTATTGAGACAACAAAAAACTGTGTATTTATAAAATAAAATTTAATTGTTACTCATTAAGGACTGCTTAGTAGCAAGTACTAAGTATCAGTACAAAATTCTTTGGAGGCTGTTGACAGCTTTTCATTTCATATATTGTATGTATTTTTAACTTACATACTTTTCAACAGAACATCAGTAAAAAATAATAACTAGTAGCCTCTTGTAGTCTTTTTCAGAATTGTTTGTGAAATTCCTTGAAACAGAATCTTGCCCAGGCCTCCCTCCACCTAAGCTCTCTGTTCATGATATGAAACCTTTAGGAGCAGCAGGAACTGGTAAAACTAGCAGTACTCCATCCAACAATCAAATGCAAGGTAACACTTGAAGCAAAATTTGAATCTTTACACAGAACCATAAATAACTAAATGTAGAATTTTCAAGGGGATTTCAATGTGCTTCGTCACTTGGGAACTATAAATTTAAATTCTTCTCCCCCTGTCCCGCCCCCCTTCCCCCTCCCCCAATTTCTTCCTTTTTTTTTCTTTACTCCTTTCCCCACCCCTTCTTACGCTGTCTCTATATGTCACTTCCTAAAATCTCTGTACAGAAAATTAGAGAGACCAGATTTCCTTTGATATGGAAAGGCTTTAACAGCACCTGTTAGAACCAATCAGATGCTGTGCAGACAACTCCATATGGTATCGGTGAACCCAGTCCTGATTTTCAGCATCCCTGGTGATCAGCTTGGGTCTCACTGAGTGAAGAATGCAAGTAATACCAACCTTCTAGTGCCTGTCTGATGCGTAGAAACTGGTTGCTCCGAGAGGACCGAAATAAAATCGGTTAAGTATATGGCCAGATTTGAGATCTCTGTATGATGTGCATGAGTGTTAACTTTTGATTTTTTGAAGGCACAGAACAGTTATGCTCTTATTATGCATGTTGAAATTAATCCACTTTTGTCTAAGTAATATAAGATCCAAATCTTCAGTTTAACTGGTCCAATTAGTACTAGACTTTTTATGTGCATTTAAGACTTCACCTTAATACAGTCCTACTGATTTGCAGAAAATTGTTTTAGTTAAAACTTTTAACTGTAACCTCAAAAAAAACCCAAACCTAAAATCCCATGTATTATATAGCTCTACAGAGAGAGAGAGAGAGATATGCTAAAAACCCCTCTTTCAATTAGCTTAAAGTAGTTGGATGTTACAAAGTATAAATGCCTACTGTAAAATACTAATTTATCTGTGAAAACAGTATTAATTTAGGTTTACTTAAAAAAAAAAGTTTACTTTTCTTTTTACTCTTCTCCCATGTAGTATAACAGTAATATAATAGGTAAAGTACCTATTTTAATTGGCAAAAAACCAATTTCCTTGTCTGGAAGAACAAAATTATTGGTTCCTTTTGTCCATTCAGGAGCTAAATTGCTGGCTTGTAAAACTAAACACCCATTTTAGATACCCCTTTAATTGTTTTGGTGCTTTAGGTTTTTTGTTCCTAGAAATAAACCATATGGCAGGAGATTTTAAGTGCTGGACACAGATGTCAGTATAATATCCACAGAAATGCATTTATGAGAGTTAGGATGTTTACATGATGAAAGACTTTTTTAAAACAAAAAAAAACCTGAATAAAATCACCCATCCAAACAATTAGTATGATATGGGAATGTCCGTTAGTTTTCTGCTCTGCATCTGGTGTAGGAACCTTGAGAACAGGTTACATCTGGAGCTGAGTGAGGACTTGCTGGGAGAAGGTGAGGAGGGGCAAGTTGATTGTTAGATTGAAAAAAAAACCCAGTTTATTAATACTTTATTAAAACTAAAATTTTGTTAAAATATGACTAATGAGCAAACATTAAATTTTGTCTCAAGACTAAATTGTGACACACTGTGGTGCTTATTTATAGGGGTTTTCTTGGGGCTGACCCTGGGAAAGCTGTGCCAGTACACCGTGGGGTGGGAAACCCACCTGTGTGCTGCATCATAAAGCATGTGCAAGAGTGCTTACCCCTTTTCATAGTGTTGGGGTTGTTGTGACAGATATTTCATGTCTGACATGACATGTGTGAAGTGAACCTTTGCAAAGGGTGTTCATGTTGCCTGTCTCAGGTGTATAGATTTTGGGGGTAGCCTGAGCTATTGCTGAATCTCAGCTGCAAACAAGCACAATGTGGTTGGCAGGTCCTGGGAATCTTGAAGTCAGTCTTGTAGCTGGTGGCCTGAAGTGTAGACAAAGGAATTGTTCAGCAAAAGAAGCAGTAGCGGATGAGATCCAAAATGAGAGAAGGCAAAGAGAATGAAGGAGCATCTACACTCCATGGCAGAAAGGCAGGATTTTAATGTTGCAACAGTAATAGGCAATTTTAGAACTTGTTTGTGAACAAATGCTGTAAAATTGGGTAGACTTATGAATGCTTCCTAACAAAGTGTTTTTGTTGTTGGGTTTTGGTTTGTTTTTTTTAACATTTCAGATACTGCAGTCTTGGGAACAAGTAGAAGACCAGATGCAAACCCATTTTTAGCACCTCGATCTGCAGCAGTGCCTCTCATAACACCTGCTAGTAGTTCTGGACATCTGCTTATGAAACCTATTTCTGATGCGTTGCCTACTTTTACACCACTGCCAGTGTCCCCTGATGCCAGTGCTGGTGCTGTACTGAAAGACCTCCTAAAACAATAGATGATCTTGTATCAATATGATGATAGTAGCACTTTATGGAAAATGAGAACACTATGCTGTATATAATTTACCATAATGAGGCCTTCTGTAAAAAGTCATGTACTTGTTTGCAATTGTATCTTGCTTTTCTTTTAATTATGATCTAACTAGTGCTTTGGAAAATCTAATAGTGGCATTAATAACTGCCTTCTTTATAGCAAGCATTTATTTTGAGTGTGGGTTAAACCTTAAACTGAGGGGGGGGGAAAAATCTATCTTGTTGCTAGATTGTGACAAGACAAGTAGAAGGATTTTTAAACTGTAGTTGCACTTTTGAATTGTTTCTGTTATGCACAGACAGTATTAACTCTTTGGTGTTGAGATATGTTTTTCCATTAAAACAGTCTGCCATTGGCAATGGGCCTTCAAGAACCAGAATTAAAAAAAAAAAAAAGAATTAGAAAAAAATTCCCCAGTCAAAATTGATCGTATTTGAGAAGTTCAATTAATGACAGAAACTCCAAAGAATAAGACAGTGAGCATATGGGAGTGTGATTATTGAGCAGCTACAGTCTTCCCACACATGATTTATGACATTTACTCAGTGTATTAGGACATGTATCTCTTATTTACAGGATTGGACACATTTAGGGACAATTTGAGGCATATTAATCTCTTTTTGCACAATTATTTGATTCTGTGCTTCCTGGCCCCCCATCTAATAGCTGCTTTCACTAGTCAAACCTGTCAGCACCAAGGAGTTAACTGTCAGAGTGAGTGCTTCATTTTCTAGAGGTGTGCACGTGATGAAGAGCGGGTAGCTAGCAAAAGTTAGGTTCACATATATAAAGACACTGTACTCTAATGGTCTAAGATGTATATTTGAAAAACTTTTATCTTGCAGGATTTTGTAGATCCAAACACAGGTTTAAAGCTTGAACCCATGTATAGAATTTAAAGGGAAGAAGATGTTTACTTATCTCAAATGTGTAAATAGGTCTTTGTAAGACCAAGGCCAAAGTCAATTATTCTGTAAATTTTGCTGTGATAACTTGTACACTTTGTTTGGCAGATAAGGAATGAAGTTGCATACTAAAGGATAAAAGTCATCTTGTAAAAGTCATCTTCATAGTGAATCTGAGATTACACATTTTAAACTGAAGATGTTTTATTTCTAAATCTTTTTATATGCCATTCCCTGTTTAGTCCGTGTTAAGATAACTGTTGTGCAAGTTCTATATTAGAACTGTCAACCTTTGCATCTCATTTTCATTAAGATCCTGATTTAAATTGTTGTAAGAGTTATATTTAAATAAATTAGTTACTGCAACTTGTACAGAATCAACCAAAATAATGCAAGAAATCTTTGCATTTATTTATACAGAGGTCAAATAGAGAATTTCTTTTGTTGCCTTGAAATCTATCAAAGTTTTTTTAATTACTGTATTTACCTTAAGAACTGCTTGAGTCCATTTTCTCCAGTATGTTAAGGTTTCATGGAAGATTTATGCAAATTTTGAATATTGAATTTTTATTTTAAATTTTTTTACTCCATTATAAAGGTAATTAATTTGGCAGTTTGATTTCTGAAAGGATAGCAGCCACTTATAGTATACCAAAGTACGTGCTGCATTATGTAATAAATGTAATGAGAATTTGAAATTAGCTCAGCTGAGAACAGTTCCGTTTGGTACTTCAAATGTACATCTTCATTTAAACTGGACTGGACTAGGTACCTTTTTTTTTCTATAACGAATATAAAGAAAACTGAAATCACATGGCTTCTGTGCAGTCTCTCTTGTTCTTGTAGTTATATGTATTTAAGGATATATAGCTGTTTCAGAATAAAATTGCCTTTTGCTGAGCCAAAGCAGAAGGAAATGTTTAGTTTTTAAAAATTATGTGACATATATTATAAATTACAAATGGACTCATGCTGCTCACTATGTTCTGAGTACTGAGCAGATCCTAACTTTTTTCTGCAATTTTTTTCTTTAATTGCAGAGAACTTAATATGTACATATTTCCCTTCCAGGAAGCTTTACAAATGCCAATAAATGAAACATGGTAAGAGATTTGTTTCTGCATGCTGTAAATCAGCTCCATCTATACAGCAAGTTCTGAGTTTGAGGAAGGAAATTTAAAACCAAGCAAAAGTATTGAAGAACTTCAGAGTTGCTTGTTAAGCTACTTTGGAGAGAAAAAAATCCTGTTCAGGAGGGATATAAGAGACTTCAGTCCTTAAGTCCTAGGAGGTCTGTTGAACTGTGGAGAAAATCCCTGTGGCTTAGAGGCTTCTGTTCCAGGGCTTATTCTACAACCACATTGGTGGGTTCTGTTCCTTTGTTAGAAATCAAATATACTCTGTGTTCCAGGCAGTACTTTCCCACTAAAAAGTGTAGAACAACTTCATTGCCTTGTTTCTCTCTTCTTTCTTAGACTGCTTCACAGACTATTATAAACCTTCAAGATTTGTTTTTATTGAAAGATTAGTGGATATATTTTTTCCTCTAATTTTTCTTCTGTGTTTACTTTGTGCTTGATAACTGCTTCCTATATATTTACCTTCCCAGTTTCCCACATGTAAGTATGTGACTCGTAGTCTGTCCTGATAATTGTTTGGGTATTTCACACAGCAGCAGGGGGAAAAAAATTCTCTGTAGAATTTATGAGCAGGTGCAGTAGTTGAAAATTTTTGTTCTTCATTTAACTTAATTTTTCTCTTTCACCTTGCTTTTGCAAGGCAAAAAAAAAAAAAAAAAAAAAGAGTATGATTCTCTTAGTTTTGGTCTAACAAGCTGTCTGTTCTCTTTAGTGGTAAGGTAACAGAATTCTAGTAAGGAATGAATTTTGGAAACCTGATATAAGAGGGAAAAACAAGGGTTACGATTTTCTGTTCTCTTCTTTAGGCTCTCATTTTTGGCTGTTCTTTGCTCATCCTGCATTCTGTGCAAAGAGAAGGAAGTAACTGGTTGATCTTTCTATTTGTTACTGTAAAAGAAAGCACTGGTTGTTTTTGGCTTTTTTTTAATTAAACTGTCATGCATTAAACTAGTTAGTCACAAATATATAATTTGTCACATTATAGCGACTGGTGTAGAAAGAATTTTTTTTACCAAAAGTCAGTTCCCAGCCTGCATTTTATTGTTGCTTCTTATTCATGTTCTTGACCCGTTTTGCATAAATAGCCACCAATAAGGCAGGCTACCTGGAACATATATATATAGCAGTGACTGAGTGATAAAGCAGAAGAGGCAGAACGGAAGATGCTTGCCTTGTAAGTATTTCACGTTATCACATACCTCATGAAAGCTTCGCAATTTTAATCCTTGATGTCCTCTTACTGTGTGTTTTGATGAACTTTTGTTGCCACGTTGTCATAAAAGTTCAATAATTTTCTCAACTAATTTAATCGGACATACTTGTAAACTTATGTTGTGTCCTCCCAAACACTCCCAGTTTGGGAGTACATTTAGCTAGAATAAATTCTTTTTTTGTCACCTACTTGAACAAAAAAATATAAATGTTTGTTTAATATGGAGAGACATCAGTATACTGTGGAAGTAGCAGGGATAACAACATTATGTGTTCTTTCAAACAGAGCGGAGTCTTTGATTTATCTAGACATTCAAACCAAAGTAGTCTTAGTGTCAATATACTTTTGTCAATGTTTAAAAAAAATACATAAAATACATGTATGTATATATACACATATGGCAGTGGTAGCAGTAAGGCTGGAGGAATTGGAAACATTGTATGTATTTGTTTTATTTTGGGTCTTTTTTTCCCCTTACAGTAAATTTAATAGTTTGTTGCCCTGAGTAGTTGTCTTTCAGGTAGAAAGTTTCTAATGAGCTTTCTTAGAAAATAATACATAAGACTTACCAGCCTACAATTTTTGTTCTGTTGTGTTGTGCCATTATATGCTGCTGACATTATTTGCAGCCGCGCAGAGCTTAAATATGGAAACCAGTCTTCAATAAAAAAGAAAGGAATAGACAGGTGCTGGCATTTTCTTTAAAGGAAAAAATAATTTGTAAGTGGTGTGTTGTTTACAGCCGTAGCAACACCGAGTCGTGGACTATTGTGTTTGTCTCAAGCGTATAGAAGAGTATGGCACTCGAAATTTCAGTATCTGAAAGCATCACCTATCTAACTCTGAAATACATTTTGTAGCAAGTAGTTGTTAAAGCCTGTTAACAGCATAAGTGTGCAAGAAACGTGCCTGTCGTTTGCTGGTTGTGTTAGATCTGTTGAAAGACTAATTCGGACAAATTTATTCCAAATTAGGAGTTGAGCCGTGCTGCTAAGACTCTCAAACATTTTGCCAAAAGGAAGAAAATGGTATCAAGTGATTAAAGGCTTATTTTGCTTATAGGAAATAACAATTGGAAGATAACTTAATTTTTTTCATATATGAAAAGGGGCATTTATCATTCAGTAAGTGTCCATATTAAGTAATTTGGGGTCATTCTGTGCCACCTTATTGAGCTTTTGGCATTGATGGTTAAATCTAATTTCTTTTTAATTGTTCACAGATGTGTATCGTCCTTGAGCACTGATAGTGAATTAATCTTTCTCTGCTCTTGTGTTAAGGTAGCCATTAAACAGCTTCTCACAGGTTGGATTTTAAAACTAGTATTGCTTGCACTCAGATTTCTGGCAGTCTGTGCCAAAATGCCTTTGAAAAGGTTAACCTCCTTTGGTGTGTGATGGTCAGCTAATAAGCATTACTGGGAATTTCCACAGTAACACCAAAAACATTTCCCAGGCCTCTTAAGCAGACTGCAAACACCCCTTTTTCTCTGTGTAGCCATTTTGATTTGAGATCTTTTACGCTTTGGGTTGTTTGGGTTTTTTTTTTTAATTGTTCCCATTGGGAATCATACACAAACGTTTCCCCCTTTGCAGAAACATGATGCAGCTGCCTTGCTACCCATAGTTCCAGCTATGGGGTATGTTACACCCAGAAAGTGCGTGCCCCTTCTTTTAAGTCTGCTTCTGCCAATTCTGTATCATTCCTATTGAAATAATATATACATAATATACAGCAATATTTTCTTCCAGCGTGAATGTACACTATTCATAGAGTTCCTCCTATAACTATAAATTCTTGGGAATGTCGTAGTACCACAGCTGGCATGGCTCTTGGGGTTGCAGAAGCTGAGCGTGGATGCTGCTAGGTCACCTGTGTAGTTGTGGAGTTGACAGCTGCTAATGGAGTGACATCTCAAGTTGCTGAGAGATACAGATTCACATCAAGTCAAAAGTTCAAGGTAAAGAAAGGGGAGGGGACATCACAGATGACTCTCTCTTGCCATATTTGTCATTTATTAGGTGGACTAGAAAAATATAGCAGTCAAGAAAAACATGAGTGTAGCAGCATGGTCCCAGAAGACTTCTTCTGAGTGAAGCGAGAATAATCTGATAAATTTAATACACTTACATGTTATTCAAATTTAACATTGATTACCCTGACAAATTCAAAACTGTTCGTTATGCTTTTAAGATGAAAGAGTAATTCCTATTTTAAAGATACGGTGTCTGTTGGTGGGGATTGGAGCTTTGCCACATTTAAAAAAAGGTCAAACTCAACATCTTCTCAAGCTCGGAGGAACTTTGCAGAATACACAAAAGAGGAGACTTTACAGCTAAGGGTATGCCTTCAAAACCATTTGGCCACACGCTAACTGAGCTGAGCCCCAGAAACTGGCAGCAGCCCAGATAATCGCATTTTCAGTAGGCAGTTTCTGGTCACCAATGGTAGCAGCTGCACAAAGCTCTGTAGCAGTGTTCCATTTTGCTGGAATTTTGCCCCAAATCAATAAAGAAAGGAAAAGATGGCTGCAGCTTCTTAACAATAGGAGCTACAGCTTCTTACTCAACAATAGGAGCTGTGGCCTGAACTTTTTTTCCTTATCTGAGATTGTAGAGAAAGGATCTGTTGGATCCTTGTGTTTTGATCTATACTGGGAGAGACAACTTGCCATTTTCTTAAGTGGCTTTTCTTAAGTGACTTTAGATCATACTGCACATAGCTAGTCTGCCTCAAACGCTCAGTATGCTGTCAAATAGGAGTATAAACCTCTTGCCTTTGAATTATCTAGAAATTAGTGTAAACACCTTTTTTTTTTTTTTGCTACAATGCTAAGCCCTGTACAATCTTAGGTCATGGTTCTGATGCACAGTCAGTTTGAAGAGATGCGGGAAGGAAGCCTGTGTGCGCGCAGGAGTCCTCAATCATCTGTTGTAGCCTAGTTAAATAAAGTCTAGTTTTGCTTTGGCAAGACCCTGCCTGTCTTGGGACTTAAACCCCCTGCTCCGAAAGAACATATGGGGAATATATTCCCAAATTCTCTAACAGGCAAGTACACGCAGAGTCGGTGGCAACAGAGGAGTTAACACGTTTCATGAAGGTTTGAAAACAAGACAAACTGGCAAACAAGTGGGACAACCTGACTGAAGACATGCTAATGCACAATAGTGAAACCCAGCTATGATGTTCATACGGGGCATGCATTTGAGTAGATTTATTGCATGTGTCTTAGGTCCTGTATGCTTATTATGCGAGTTAAACTTTAACCTAGTCTCCCGAAAAAAGCAGGCACTGTGCACTTCCTGCAAGAGGATGAGAAGATGGAATAGGTTCTCTAGCATCCACGCTCCTTTACTGTACCCATCAACCTAGGATGTTGTTCTGTCTCTCTTAATGGAAACCTAACTCTGGATACTGTTTGAATATCAGTGTCATCAAGGTAAGGGGAATCCTGGCAGTACTTTTGTGTGGTTAACACTAAGGTTTTCATTTGCAGCGTCAGATGCTGCCTGTGTTTCCCCTGTTGAATTTCAAGATGGATTGAATTGCAGCATGGCCAGGTTTGGGGCACAGACCAAAGAGGTTTTACAGATTTGAGGCAGCTAGGTAGTATTTCTGTTATGTCATTATGAAAGAGTAACTATTGTCCATCACTGTAGCACAGCCACTTCATCTCTAATGTTTGTTGATGGAATATTTAATATCCCAAGGAGTCAGGGAAAAGGAGCACGTAACACCCAAAATGGTGTGTATGTTATTGCTCAGCAGCTTCCTGTAAAAGGTGAGCAAAGTCAGATGATTCACCCCGACCTGGTAAAAGTAGACCAGGGGTAGCTCCTGACTCTCTTGAATGGGAAGCACTGCTAAACACAACCCTCTGAGAACCGGAAGCCAAGAGTTTTATAATGCTTCAAATATAAACTTTTGTAAATTAGGGAGTAGGGATCTAAGTGCATGATAAGGTTTTGAGAATTTGACCTTTGGATGCTGCCCAGAGAGACAGTCTGGGGGAGCAATGCTGCAGAAGCCCCTGTGAATTTTGGCAGAGGAAACTGGATGTAGGCAACTAAATAAAGGTACCCTGATTCTTACAACGTAGGTACCTTGAATTCATGTGCTTCCTGAAGTGTAAGTACTGTACTATCAATAAAAGTATATTTAGCTTAAGCAACAAAGTGACGACTGGATGTAAAAAGAACAACAGCAAGAGGTAATATCAGTTCTGAGCAAATAAGGTGCGTTGGATACGAATGTTAGTTTCTCAATGGGAACATGTATAATAGACAAGAGAGCAAACATAAGTTCTCAGGAGAATTAGTAATGACCGTGAGAGCGATCCTGAACACCTTCAGGTGCAGGTGTCTGAGAAACTGTGTCTAGGAAGGGAAATAGGAAGGATTCAGCATTCAGCTAGTAGTAGGGGGAGCCAACCGCACAAAATGTTGGTTGTAAAATTATCCTTTATGTGAAAATGTTTCCCTGTCTCCTGCAGCAGTTTTCTCTATTGCTGTAATGTACCAAAGTACTTGAGTGAAGCTTTTGTTTGTAATAAAAGGGTGTTTTCAGAATTACAAGCAAATCACTGAGATGTTTCCAATTCATCTGTATGTTTTAGTTTACATACCGTACCGTGGATCCAACACAAAATTGTACCAAGAGTAAAAATATAGTAAAGAAAGGGGCTTGAATGGTAGACTGGAGCACCAAAAAATAGTTATTAAAACTGAAACTTTTTCTGGAAATAGAATTGGAAAATATTTAGACTGCACTTTGCTCTGGTGCTCAAGTAGCGGGTGCCAGTAAAAATGAAGGCAAACAGAAGGCTGCCTTATTTTTGACAATAGGAGTGGGAGCAGATGTGTTGAACAGTTTTCAGCTAACTTAGAGGAGGTTTATTATGAAACTACAAAAATTTGAGGAGTACAGGATTCTAAAGAAAATGAATGAGTCATACCTAGCCTTGACAGATCTGTCTGGACCCAGACCCAGACTCTGAATAGCACACTTGTCTGCGGAGTACTCCGGACCAAGGACCTGCAGAGCGTCACCGGCAGGGAAAGGCCTTGTGGATGGTACCTCTGCCTTTACTGGGCTATTGACAGAATGACGCCTCCAGTGGGCTGCCCAGAACCTGCCTCCTTGGACTTGGAATTCAGGAGGCCCTCAGCTCTCTGGCTGTGATGTTCTTCTCCTGAACTCCACCACTGGCTCCAGCTTCCTTGTACTGGTACTTTTAATAGTCGGATGCTTTGCAGACAACCTGAAGCCTGCACTGCCCTGGAAAAATGTGACTAGTAAATCTGGTTACATGAAATAAAAGATTGCCATTAGGAACTAAGATGGGAATTGATCAAAACCTGAAGGGCCAGCCTTCCAGTTCTGGAGGTATAACCAGCTGAGACTGAATTGAGCCTGTAACTCCCAGGTAGAGGGTTACATGTACTCTGTCACAGGGATGTGGTCTTGATGTTGTGCTTGGCACGGAGCTCCACAGCTGCTCCTGGTACTGATGCATCTGCAACTGCTGCTGAAAACAGAGTGCGGAGGAGAGGAGGTGGGCTTGGTGCTGAGAAGTTCCACTTCAAAAAGCAGTTGTACTTACTTTCTTGGGTTCTTCCCTCTTTCCCCCTTCCCCAATCTTCTAAATGTATCTCAGCAGCCCTCCCAAGAGAATGTTCCAGTGCCAAGACCCCAGGAGTCTTAGCCACACCTAACTCGACTTCAGTGCCCATGCCACGGTTGCTTACTTGGGCTGCCAAAGGTGGCTACAAAGGCTGTACATGAAGTCCTAAACTTAAAAAGAAATGGCAACTATTATACTCAAACTCCCAACCTTTTGCTGGGAAAATTTCCAGTTTGCTGTTTACAGGTGCCAGTTAGGATTTGCGTGGAGCCGGTTTCAGTTGTGTGGAGTAACCGTAAATGTAAAAAGAAATCCATATACCATGAATTAGAGCTAGTTTTATGAGATGTAGTTGTTAAGGGTAATCTCCAAGAAAATCTATGCCTAAAAGTTAAACATGAAGTCTCCTGTGCTGTGCTAATGATTTGCCTGATATAGGGGTTTTACTGTTCTGTTTTTTATTAAGCATTATAGGGAAACCTATTAAATACAGTGTCTTATTTGATACCTTCTGTTCTCCTAGTACTGAGGCAATTTTGTGAGGGGTTCCACTTACGACAATTCAGCTGTTACATACCTTCACATTTAATTCAGTTACAACACTTAATTTCTAAATGTCAAGTGACTTCTGATGAATTGTTATTCTTCATTTTCTTGATTTGCCCTACACCTCTTCTGCTGGCACTTCCAATTTTAGGCAGATCCTCTCAGATATGATCTTTTTTTCTTTTTTACTACTTTTTTTTTTTTTCTAAATTCCACTATAGGAACATCTTGAAGTTTCTCTAGCAGATGCAGAGGAAGAAGAATCGCTTAACTTTCTACTGTGATTTTATCTTTTCTAAGCACTATTTTTATACCTTGTTCATCTGTTGGCTTTGCAGACTGTTTGGCAGTTTTCCTGCTCTTGGTGTGTCTGAAAAAGAATTTATTATTAGCTTTTATGCCTCTTATGATTTGTTTCTCAAACTTTCTTGGCCTGCTTTTCTGGGGTTTGTTTTTGTTTTATTTTTTGTTTTTTGGGGGTTTTTTTTTGCTTTTAACCTGACAGAGTTTTTGTTTTTCTTCATCTGGCACAACTTCAGCTTCTTGAATTTTGCTCTGAAACAGTGGACAAATGGGGAGCTGATTGCTTTATCAGGCTCCAGCTATGGGCTCTGTTAGCAGTACAAAGGCCTCTGTTGGGGAAGGGTCCAGTTCCACCAGCTTTTCACAGGGCTGCTTGAGGTTCTGGTCCCCCACAGCACTCGAACAGACTGGAGCCCCTGGGAACAGCTGGGCTGCTTTTGCGGGGGAACTCCCAGTACTGCTCAGCTCCTTGTGCTGGGATAACCAGCCCAAGTCAAAGCAAAGGCCAGCAGATTAAAAAAATAAACAATCTGTGCTGTAAACTGTATCCTTTTGTAAGACTGTAAGCACTGCAGCATGCATACAGCTCAACTAGCAAACAGGAGCACATCCCCTCCTCGGTGGCATTGCCACTTATAGCGTTCCAAATCGCTTCCTTATAGCAGCCCTCATTGCTGCAGAGCAGTAAATGATGAGTCTGAAAACAAACAGACAATGCACAGTTTTTATCAGCCAGTTTCATAGACAATTTATTTCCAGACAGCATGGTTGACTTACAGAACCCCCAAAGTAAACAGGTAAATTGTGAAATGGTGTCATCTCTGCTATGGGAGTATTGAATTAAGTGTAGTAGTTTTTAAATTGAAGAAAAGCTCATAAATGTCTTCTGGGGTTAGGCAAGCAGTTGAGTAAGTACAAAACAGTCAAAATTATCCCTTTCCTCATACAGAAACTTTCTGCCACTCCTATATTTGTCTAACATATGACCCCGGAAATCATAAGATAAGGAAAGATTTTAAAATGTGGGCATCTTTGCCAAGTGTTTTATTGGAAAAGAAACCAGAAGTCTTTGCTTATATTTACATCTATAAGAGTGAAACAGGTTTAAAAAGGGAATGTTTTCCACCACTTGGAAAGAGAGAAGCTCTGGAAGAGAGAGCTATGTCAAATATTTTTCTACTCTGGATTCATCAGCAGGGTTCTGGCAGGTGCCCTTACCAAAATAGTGCGCATACTTGTGAACTTTCAAACATCCCTGTTGAGAGATGGCATTTCCACAGACTTGTTTGGGTTTGCTCAGAACCTGAAGTGTTTTAATGGAAAATGCAGAATCTGCTTGATGCTACAAAGGGTAATCTTTTGCTCTGGATAAAAACAAAGGGAATTGCCTAAGCAGACTAAAAGAAATATTTTAAAAAAATTTAAAAAAAAAAAGGAGGAAGGATGCTCAACTAAATCTAGAAAAAAAAAAATCTACCCAAAATTTAAATTTCATATGGAAATGAAATACCTGGGAGAGGGGGAAGCACAGGTGAAGCTGATGTTTTACTGGCAGACATGCCCCAGCAGACAGGGAATGCTGCCAGGTTAACTTGGAAGGGTGAGCATCTGTCTCCAGTCAGCTGCTCTGTCGTGCAGCCTGATGCTGTTGTGCCAGCTGTGCCCAGTGCGCACGGTGTGGAGCACAAGCCAGTAAAGAACTTGAGAAACTGCAAAAGACACTACAGTCTTAAGGCATTTAAGTATAAAATAGATCAGTCCTGAGTATTTCTAATGGAGGTTTTAGTACATACTTCTAACTGACTGGTCATAATTGGAGACCAATGGTTTGTGTGTTCCAGGCACTTGCAAAGACAGAATGTTGGCTTGCTCAAACAGTGAAACAGACTTTAGTCCTGGTCCAGAAGTATTAAGAGTTTTAGGTCTTTATTTATGGAAGGTCATTCTTAGCTGAAACTGGCCATACAGGATTTTTGCTTGTTATTAAAGGGGGCTGGTAAACATCTTGTCACAAGATCAAAGAGCATTGTTTGCAACCACACTGTCTAGACCATTTGACAAAAATGCAGAGGAGAAAAGACCACAACCTAGCTCTTGTACATGTTGATCTTATAAAATAAACAAAAACAAACTAAATTGTCCATCTAGTTTCAGGCAAAATATGAATTGCAGTTACCAGAGCTATGCTCAAGGATGAGATTCAACAGAAAAAAAAAAAAAAAAAAAAAAAAGAAGGAAAAATTATCAACAGGGACCAGGGCATCATGATCCTGAATGCGCACAACAGCTCAGGGGGAGGTGTGAATTCTCAAGGAGATCTTTTGTCTTTAGTTATAGGAAGATGTTCTATACACTTTTTACAGGGAAATAGTTTTAAAAGAAGGAATGCCAGTCATTTAAGGATTCCAAAAATCAAGAAGAATGCTGTATGCTATTGCAAATTAATAGTAATATGAAGGGACCTGCTGAGAGTTGTCACATGCACCAAAAATGCTGTGAAAGACTTTGTATTTTTCCTGAGAAAGTTAAAAAAGCTTTTAGTTTGTTTGCTTACCTTACTTCTGTTGGGGGAAAAAACCCTGAACCATACTGAAGCATTCTTCCAAGAATATTACTCTTTTTTGCCTCGGTAGAAAACACTACAGCTAAACAGGCAATCATGAACATCAAACTTCATCTCACCAAAGGAACTATACCTGGAACAGTTTTGTCTTACAGCAGATACAGTTCACTGGGCATAGGTTTAAGCTGTTTGGGTTTCAGCATGTACCTGTTAGATCCTACTATCCCTCATTTACTGGGATAAAGCAATGAAGTGGAATCAGATGCCAGCCCATGTTTAGGGTTGTTACATTTCAGAACGGATCCAGCGGTGCCTGAATTTTCCACTCATTGCTTTTTTCCTAAAGGAAAAAGTGCTGTTAGAAACCAGTATCAAAATGACCACAGACCTGTAATGATGGTTACATCTATAAGATGTAGAGTTAGATAAGGTAAAACAAAAACTTTAAATTATGTGGTCTGTCTGGTAGGGTACTATGAGAACATCTACTGCAATGTTAAAGGGGCTTATTGTTTTTGGGAAGTAGTGATATTGCCAGCGGTATTGTCAGCCCAAAGGAATGCATGCTTCAGACAGATGGGTGGCATCCCCATACAGGAGGGAAGGAAGGGATGCTGTAGTGGCTCTTTTTTCCATGGGTATCTCACAGAGATGGTAACCGTGCCATCCTGAGACAACTGAGCCCCAAGAGACAGCAGCACAACAGGCGCTGTTACAATTTCTTCTTCCTAACAACAGCACCGTGACCTGCAAATTGACACAACAGGGCATCTCAGAGACTCTACGTTCACAGTACATTTTAGTTAGCACTAGTGATATGTTTAAAATTACGTATCACATTAATTTTCACTGTGAATTCTTGCTTATGCCATGTTTGGCTAAGAGAGGAAAAGATGTGGGACTGTGCTTTTGAGACTGGCCAGAGCCCTCTGGAACAGGTTGTTGTGTTGCCCATGTTATGAGATGGCAATTTTACAATTCAGACACTGAATGAAGCAGACCTCAGCTGACAGCGTAAGGTGGTCCCTCATTGAAAAAGGAAAGGGAACCCTCCCCAGACACCAAGAGTCTGCAATTGGGATTCTCTCCTTGGAGGTGGAAGAAACAAGCCTTACCCTTTTTCAGGCAGAATTAGGGTTTGAGACCAAGTTTCCAAACCCATATGCTTAGTGCTAATCATGTGGCGGTAGGACAAGATGTATGTAGTTCAAATCACTGCCTGTCATGTGTTATATCCGTGTGTGACGATATCAAAACCTTGCTTATTTGGCAATCTCCAAGAACACTTAGATCAATCTCCACAGTCAGCCGAAAGCCTGCTTGTGAATCTCACGGAGCTGAGGTGCTGTCAAAATGCAATTGTTCCTCCAAATGCCCAGCAGCGTGCTCTAAGTGTTTTACCAGTTTTGCTGGTAGAAAACGTTGTTCCATAAGGTTTAGTAGGAGCAAACCTGATGTTTTAAGCATCTAAAGCCTGGACGTAGGCCCTTAAAATGTCAGTTATTGGCAAAGCCCTTTAATGAATTCAGGTCTGTGTGGCTGTGTAAAAGATGTCTGAGACTTGCCACTTTCAATGTCTCTGGGCTCGCGCACCTCTTACCATAGAGATCTGTGTGATTTGACTCTGCTCCCACAGTTTGACAATGTCCTTGAGAATGTTCAGAGAGGGGGAACTTTAAAAAATGACAGGAGCATCTGAGAAGAGTGTTTGGCAGATATAGTTCTGGAGAAGTGTAAGTATCATTTCAGACAGAATTAAAAAAAGGAGATGAAGTGTTGTAAAAGTTAATAGATGAGGACTTGTTTTCGTGAAGCAGACTTTTTTTTCAGAAGTGCTGAGTGTAGTTAACTCTTGTTGAGTTCCCTGGCCTAAATGCAGCTTTTGTTTTAGCATTCAGAAGCCGTTAGATTATGTTCTCTGGTGCTGAGAGTCCCTGCTAACGCAGGGTTGTGCATTATCTGCAGGAGCGTGGTGTAATTCATACATTCAGTCATCTTGTCCAAGGAGAGTAGAGTTGAGTTTACACAACATAGCTTGTGCCCCTTATGATTATATATTACACAATTTTTGAAATCCAAGGTTCAAACATAATTAGAGCTATGGTTTCAACCCTAGCTATCCACAAAGCAAACTTGTAAGAACATCCGCAGTTACCTGACAGAGCCCCATTTCGTACCGTGGACTGTTCTGCACCTCCTCATCGAGACAAAGAAAATGTCAAGGTAATCTAAATAAACTGGTGGATTTTATAACATGGGAGGATATCTGAGACCACTGAAGTGAGAGTGCTGCTAGACCTGAAGTTTAGCCACCATCCTAAGCATAGATGGTGAAGGTCTCAGCAGATGGTGTTGAAAGATATGCTGAATTGTCCACGGTTTTTATAGGGTGATCAAAAGAGGTTTTGTGTACCACAAACATCTTTTCTGCAATTCTTTGTATCAAAGAGAGTTGGGAGAAGTTGTGCATCTCATTATTATGTCACTAGTAGTAGTTACAGAAAGGTACTGCAGAAATTCTACTCAGCCATAATATCAAATCCTTTTATTTAGGAAAAAAAAAGTCACCACATTGTAAACTAGCCCAAGTTGTGGTTTGGTACAGTTCTTATACTCTGTTTTTTATCCACTCCAGCTGTCAGATGGAGACAGGAAAAATCAAAACATTTTTACAGTATTCCTTCTTAAGGGAGCTCCTTAGGTGCTCAGGTCTGGATTCACATCCCGTCTCCAGCGCTGGAGCAGCCCTGCCAGTTGGCTGATGAATCAGAACTCTTTAGTCTGAGGCAATTCTTTGGGAGCAGACTGGTGCCGTGCTCATACGGTGATTCTGGCATGTGTGCAATGGCTTTGCCATGTGATGGTGAGAAAAATTCAGTGGATGAGCAAGTGAAGTATCAACAAGTATATGAAGCAAGCTCTTCACTCCCACAAATGGATGCTCAGGGCACCTGCTTTGCTGTAGAGCTGTTTCTCATAGTTTCAGCAGATCTTCACACACCTAACATGCAGTAAGCACTTTTAGACCCGTTAGCTCTCTAGATTGTTAAGTGTATTGAGAAACACTGGACTTACGGAGTAATAAGAATACTCACAGTTATCCTTTTGCCACAATGAAAATTTGCCCAGTCTTTGCTTTCATTCTCTTGTCTTTTTTCTGACCCATGATGGAACTTTCTTCTCACAACATGCCCAGCAAGCTTCTTCAGAAGTCCCTTATGTGAGTTTTTGTTAAGCTTTTGGGAAATCTGTCTAAAATAAGTTGATTGGTTCTTGTTTACCTGCAAATGTATTGACACTGTTTGAATAATTCTAGGAGAGTTTTTGATTTTACATGCAATGCAAGTGATGTAAGCAAGTCACTGAGAGACAAACTATCAGAAATGGCACAGAGCATCTGGTGCTGTAATTTCTGAAAAGTAATTTGGACAGTTACAGCCACTTAGTGAGGTACAGAGCTCTTGTACTTCCCATTGGCACCAGAGTGACTTGTGGGTGCTCAGCACCCTGAAACAGCTCAATCGTTGTATCTCAAGCTGAGTATCCATGCTTAGAGGCCAGATTCATGAATATCTGTTATAACAACTCTGTTTCTCTGTTTCTCAATGTGTTACAGAGAGATATATGATAGATTTTATCTTGTTGGACATTTCATGTTCCTTAGGAATAAAGGGATTCCTCAGATAAAAGGCTCGAAAGAAATTCAGTTTTATGTCTATGTCTGTGTTTAATTTCAGTGTTCATCTCTGGATCTAGCATAATCTTTGCAGCATCTGACTGCTTACCTCTCACATCTCATAAACGTTATGCTTGACCTCCTAAAGCTCTGCCTGTGGCAAAGTTGCTAAACACCTGAAAAAGTATTTTATTTCCTTCCTCTTCAGTCATAACTGGAGATCTGCAAGATCTGTCTTTCATGAGAAACATTTCATTTCACAAACCGCTCCCTTAAGCGTGGCGTCAGTGTCAGAAGGGACAGTGTTTGTAGACAGGTCATTTGTTTTCCTCTGAAGGTTTAATTTGTTTATTCCTGTTTTCAAATAATCCCCAAGCAATATAGTTCCTGTTGCTGCGATCATCATGAATTCAAGTTATTCACCTCCCAGAGGGTCAGACCTTTCATCAGTACGCCATTGGCACGGAGCAGCGAGTGTTGCATATTCATCGTCCGAGACACTGTCTAGAGGGCCTCCAAAAAGCCTGATTTTTTTTTTTTTTTTTTTTGTTCTCAGAGCAAGGAAAACAAACCCTTCCCTTCTCTAGTCCCTTGATAAGGGTTTCTGTCCAATAACGGTGCTCTCTGCTCTGAGGCACATTTAACTGTGAAGTTTGCAGCGGGAGAGGCTTTCCTTCAAGCTGTTAGTGTTTTATCCTGGCAGGCTCCTCGAGGTTGTTGTGAGGAGTCTAGCCAGTTGGTGAGCTTTGTAATCTAAACCAGCTGTCCCAGGCTGAGGCCCCCATTTGCATTGTTTAACATACTTAGAAAATGAAGTGTTCATTTTTAACATTCCTCCTCCAATTGGTTTAATGCTGAATTACAGAAGAGAACTAAGCAAAACCAGGTGCTTTCTCTGTATTCTCTCCAGTGTCTGAGGAGGTACAGACGGCTCCCGATCTTCTCCATTACTTGCTCTTTCATTCTTTGGACTATAAATGACTGAGGAACTGAAGTGCTAGCAGAGGGTAATGTTTGGAAAATCTTTCTAGTTATTCATCAGCACAGACTCTGGTTTTTTTCCACCTTTCCGCAACAGTTTTGGACATGCAAGGATTAAAAAGGTAAGTGGTATGCATGAAACTTCTTTACTTACTGAAGGGAAACCTACTTGTGGAAAATATCTGTGGCAGGGATTCGGTATGCCAATCCACTTGCTAAAGCCATTTGCAAAGAGACGGGATCTCAATGATCAGAGGTGGGGAAAGACGATCTGTCTGTTATTAAAGCTGTGCTGTCTCTGACAAGTTCCTTCTTGATCTGTGCTTATACTCTGCGCTTTAGGAACCCTGCCATCCGCAGGAGTGCTGAATTGTGACAGCAAACGATCCCACTGGCTACAGTGATTGATTTGAAGCTAATTAGTTACTATTGCAGAAGTTAATTACTAGTTTAAAATATTGTGCCTGCCAGGCAAGCTACTGTGACCAGCTGAATATAGTGTTGAGAGGTTGTGCTGCACGTCTGTTAATAATTCTTGAGGGGATTTGAGAGCTAAAGTAACGAGCAAATTGAGATGGTGGCTGCAGGCAGAACACGTATGAGGCAGTAAGGTCACCCCCCCACCAGGAGGAAAGAATATATCATCTTATAGCAACAGAAACTCAAGGCTATCTAGAAAAGTATGTGTTTTGTCTGACGAGTTTTATAGGGGATTTTGTTAGCGTGCACTGCTCTGCAATAACGTAGAGTGTAGCCCAGTTGCTAGGTGTTAACGTCCAGCTGTAACCTGTTGTATTTCCTTCTAGTGCTGTTCTTGCTGTATGCAAAGTGAGTACGCAGTGTTTATACCAGTGCGAGCTTTAAAATCTCTTCAGAACAATTTGAGAAATAAATAAATGAAGAGCAAGCCTAAATGGATAACGTTGTATTTTGAATGCTTTGCATCTAAGGAAAACTCTGTGCAGAATTTGCCTTTCCTTGTTACTCAAAAGCTGCCAACAAGCACGATCTATCTCTGCAGCACTTTGAACAACCATTTTAGGGTTTATATTTACTTTTCAGAGCTTGAGCCTGTCTCCTCATTTAAAACAAATTTGTTCAAATGTGTTGGTCACGTTTGTGTGTGGTTTTGTTTGATGCATTTGTAGGTCTTTTTCAGCAGCTCAGTTTGCACTGGAAATCAGAGACAGCTCTAAGAAAGAAAGTTGGCAGCTTGCTTGGGTAGCAGAACTAAGGCTACCTAAAATATCCCTTGCTTCCTGTACTGGTTTTGTAGGAACATATTGTATACAATTGCCATTCAAAACTAGAATCCAAGATAAGCAAGATGTGGGTCTAATTGTATTGAGAAGAAATTTTATATAAGGTAGCAGCAAAGCACTGAAATCCATAGTAGATAGAAAAAAAAAATTCTTACTGTCTTTTCCTGGTTTTCTGTCTGTTAGTAAGTACTTGGGGGTGGGAGCTTAGTTGGACAGAATTTTCGTGCTCCAGGTAAGGAGTTCCAAATACAGCCATAGAGCTCTGTTAGTAAAGGTGCCTCTTCTTTCAGTTGCAATGAAGAGACCCAGTAGGACCCTCCAGGTGCCAAGATGATATAACTGGGGAAGACTCCATTGAAGATAGCAGCTTCTGGTAGCTGATGACTTGGCACAGTGTGTCTACTTGAAGAGCAATGTATTACTCAAGATTGAGTAAAGGGACAGAATCTGGCCCTAAAAAAATGGATTAATCTCCAATATAGTCTCTTGAGGATGAAATGCGGTTTAGCGGTTAGAGCAACTGGCGTGGATTCAGGACCTCCTGCATGACATGTCTGCTGCCCTGCCAATGTGTTGCACTGGGAGCTTAGGCAGGGCCTGTGCTCTGGTGTACCGATCTGTAAAATGTGCATAATGTGCAAGAAAAACTTTGATATTCTCAAAAGAAAGGTGTCAGAGAGGGGCAAAAATACTTTATTGAATATCACGCACTTGTTCACTAAGCAGCTGCTGCATGAGGTAACATAAAAAATAGATTAGTTAATAGACATGTTCAGTCTGATTCTTATCACAGTGGCATAAAACCATAGTAAAATTAGTGACTTTGAGGTCTGAATCTGGCCCACAGTTTTATTACTCCCTCTTCCAGTGGCCAAATTCATGTTAGCAAATCTCTGTGGAATATGCTGAAGTGTCACTAGAAATTAATTTGTCCATATGTATTTAATTCTGTATAATGAGCCTGGATATCAGAAGGTTTTCAGCCTATTTTCTATGCACATTACAGGATACTGACTGCTTTCACACTGGCCGTCTGCCTTTCAAGCCTTGGAAAAGCACAGGTGAGAGGTGCACGCAGAGATCTATGTGCTGTTTTGTACCGAAGAGCTATATGGCATGAGACTTAACTGGCTAGCAGGTGAATTGGAAGCTCTGCGGTCTGGGGTTTACATGAAAAGGAAGCTGTGTGGTCTAAGGGTTTAGAGGGGAGAATCTGGAGCCAGCAGGATTCTGGAGTTGAACATGGACTGAGCTTATTGACTCATCCTTGCCAGCTCAGCAAAATATCCCTGTAGAAACCTGGACCTCACTGAAAACCTGATTCTGCCTCTGGACTGAACACTTCTGGAAAAGGAAATAAGAAAAGCCATCCCAGGAGAGCAGGAACAGTTCAGTTCTGTGGTGGGGAACACCCATGGTTAGAAAAGTTATTCATATAAACAGGTATTCTCTGTGTATAGCCGGATCCTGTCTTAAGACTGTTTCATTTTGGACTGTGATCCTGAATGACTGCATCCTAGTTTTCATTTTAATTTATGCCCCAAACCATTTTGTTCAAGAGGAAGGGCTTTTGAGGGTGGATGGAAATAAAGCAGTCCAGTTCTTGAAATAGCAGAAGCCTTAGTTCTTTGTGTCCTTGGGCTCCAAGTGTACTTTAAATTAGGAAAAACAGTTCCCAAAGGCATGTTACATTAGGATTCCTAGTTGATAATCCAGACATACTCAGTGTCCAGAGCTGTGTTTCTAACTACCTTTGGCAAAAGGCTCTGAAATGTAGTTGTTTTTTTCTATTACATTGAAAATTTCCTGCACAACATGCCTATTGATATTTTTGTGAACATTGGATCTGTATGCAAAATGCTTTTAATGCCCCTGGAGAGTTTTTGAGATATCTTTATGGGTTTGTTTTTCTAATTTAAAAAATATTGTTTCTATTGCTATTTTTATAAAAACATTTTGTACCACAAATTGATTTTGAAGTCTAAGCAAAAAGCAACTTGAAACCAAGGAGACAGCAGAAAATTCCTTCTGAAGATATTGAAACTGGGCATTTCAACAATACTGGAATCTTTTCTAGAATAAAGTTCTAGAAAGTTGTTGAAACCAGTTCTATCGTAGTTTCAGTGCTTCTGAATCATCGCTTAGTGTTCAAAAGAAAATAATTTTGTTAAAAGCTATTTTGACATTTCCTGCTAACCTAAGTGCAGTGTATATACCACAGCACAGAAAAGAGAACAAAAGGTAGAGTACATATGTTCTTTAAAACATGAGACCGATTATGCATTTTCCCATCAGAATACCTTGTCTTTCCACAACATGATACCAAACAATCTCAGAATGCCAAAAATAATGAAGGCAGGATTCCTTCATAGCTGTTTGACACTTCTAGTAGTGGTTTTGTGTGTTCATGTGTGCAAATGGCAGGTGCAGCCCAGTGGCAGTGCATGTGTTTCACTTCATGTCCCCTACCTAGTCCCTGCAATGGCCCGCTTCCACTGACTTATCCATCTCACACCTTGTCTCCCATCTACAACTTACTACTTTTCCAAGCATGAACCAAGTACTTTATTCCACTAATTTATTCCTCAAAGTCACAAAATAAGTGTTTCTATCATTTGACAACAACAAAAAAGGAAGAATCTTGAACACATTCCACCCCTCTGCCCTCTGGTTACTTCAGTGGTTCCTGTTTTCTGGATATCTCTTGCTTACATTTGTTCATATAACCTATTTACTGGCAGGATCCTGTGCCTGTGTCAACTGCGTGGTCCATTGCTAAATACATGGAGGCCCAGTCAAAAACTAGGGAGAGCAGGGAGTAATTTTAATGGGCTTTGACACATCACCAGGGCTCTCACTGGTTTAGAAATGCTGAGGGTCACTGGTGAGGTGTTGAAGACACAAGGTTGCAGCTCTGATAAAGGCCAGCATCACAGGACAGGAAGGAGCAAGGCTTCAGGTAACCTCGCATGCCTAGAACATGTGTCATGTAAAGACTCATCCTCTAAAAATCAAAAGGTTTGGTGTAAACAAAAAGCCTTTTATTAAGCTTGTTGTGTTTTAACTGTGGCTTCAGTTCAGTCAGCTGAGGAACATGTTGAGATGCATGTAATGAATGGTCTATATTTGATTTTTTTAAACCTGTTAGAGAAGTTAGCTCATACCTTTCAACTGACCACCCCTGTTCTGGGAAAAACAAGACCCCAAAAAATAAGAATGTAGCTTCTGTGTTAACGACTGATTTGGAGCCCATTGCACAGGATATGTTGGTTTCCTTAGGGAGAGGAGCAGCCCAACATGGTCACCACCTGCAGGGAACTACTTTCTGAGTTAAGGGGCTGGCACATGTGCCGAGGCCTCAGTTCATGCCTCGCTGACTGTCCTTTGGGGAAGGGACTTTATGTTGGTGTAGCGTATAGTGCTGAACAATTGTACTAAGCATAATAATCCAGATGAGCATTTGACTCTGCAGCCCTCTCATTTCACAGTCACTGAGTGTCCTTTGTTTTCTCATTTTAGCAACAATGCACTAATGGGTTTGACCTGGACCGTGCCTCTGGGCAATGCTTAGGTAGGACTTTAATTAAATCAATATATTGGGGTTCAGAAATCCTGACTTTATTGAGTTATCATTGTGCTGCTGTTAGTATGTTTTAGTTGAAAAGTTCTTGCTGTGTGACAAATATGTTTGTGTATATGTATATACAAAAATATATATGTGTATATATATATAAATACCTGTGTGTATTTACATAGCACAAGTATATACCGAACATTGTTGAGGTACTAGTTGGCTGTCAGTGCTTCTCAAACATCTGTGATGTATTGAGATGAGTTTGGTAGCTCAGTCTAGTTGCCAAATGAGAAGGGTTGTTTACCCTCCTGTTTCTCCTCCAGACTCAGTATTTACTATCTTTGTTGGCAGCCTCTAACTGGAGGCTCGGATAAAGTCTACCACTGCTCAGGGTTGAAACACCAAGTAAATTGTTGAGGCAATATAGAGAAACATGCACTTTGCCCTGTAACATCTTTTTATCAATGGCATTCCGTCTCCAGGACAGCATGCATGCGTTAAAGTCACCCAAACAGTAAAGGAAAAACAAGCAACAGATTGCTTACCCTGTCATAGCAGCCTACTACTTCTGTGCCCTGAGACCCAAGCAAATGCTCAGTTTGGCTAAACCATTTCTATCTTTCTAAATTTAGTTCAGCAATAATCTCAATCAGAGCAAGAAAGAGGCCTGAACCACATCCCCAGGTCTGAACACCTCTAACCTTTTCTGTGGGAGGGAGCTCAGGAGTTCCAAATTGGGATCCAAGTTTCACAGCTGGGCAAACCAAACCACCAGTGTTTGAAATCCTGATCTGCATGTTGTGGTTTGGACAGACCTACTAGCAGGAACAGGCAGTAGCATGCTGTAGCCATGTGTAAATCAGTGTTTAAACTGAACATTTATGGAATAACAAAGTAGGCTTTCCCCTCCCCCTCTACCCTCTAATAGTGAAGTAAAACAAGTAGAACACAGGATATGTTGAATATATGGGATGTTTCGTGTTTTAGTATGATCTAACTTCAAAGGGAGGCTCCACAAGGAAGGATTAGCTTTTCTGTTCAAAGAGAGTATAAAATTTTTTAGCAAATTCTTGAGAAAAGTATGTTAACTATTTTTTGGATAGGTCCCTTTAAGAAGCAATCACTCATTTAACTTTTGCAATTTCCTTCCAGATATTGATGAATGTCGGACTATTCCTGAGGCCTGCAGAGGAGATATGGTCTGTGTCAACCAGAATGGTGGCTATTTATGCGTACCCCGAACAAACCCAGTGTATAGATCACCATACCTGAATCCTTATTCAAATATTTATCCACCGCCCCCAGCACCAGGCCCTGTTCCCAACTACCCTACTGTTACAAGACCTCTGATGTGTCGATTTGGTTACCAGTTGGATGAAAATAATCAGTGTGCTGGTAAGTAGTAAAAATCTTTATTCTGTATTTTTCTGACATTGCAGAAACAATTGTCCTGCAATTGTCCTTTAGTTATTGAATCACTCAAGCCCAGTATTTTAATGTTCATTTTTTAAAGGACGTAAACTGTATGTTTCATGCATACATATTCAATGCAAGCTAAGATATGATCTAGTCCTATGATTTAACCAGGAAATCCACTTGTATGAGGGAAGGAACGTTTTTATGAGATAAACGACCATCTGATGGCAGGTGATTTGTCAGTGCATCAAAGGCATGCCTTCTATGCTTATGATTCTGTCCTCGAGAGAAAGGTTGGCCCTCCGTTTGAAGGGTTAGATGGGGACCGAGGAAGCCTTGCTTCAGTTCTTGGCCTTATGTGTCCTTGTTCAGGTTTCTGGACCTTCGTGTTCCTCCTGTAAATGGTATAAGTAAGAGTTGTTTCCTTCCATTCTTTGCATTCTTCACTTAAGCTATGAGCCCTGTGGAGCACATACGCTTCTTATCCAGAGGGCAGTACACAACCGTTAGCACTACTGTTGCTTTAAGGACTACAGACTTCATCTGAGACTGGAACTCCCTTTGAAGCACTGCCCAAACAGACGGGGAAAGAATTGCTGCTCCAGAAGAGCATTGACATTGCTTAGCACCTTGATATTCCCCAATCTCCAATACAAAAACCAAATAACTCTATGAAAAATTTCTTGTGTTCGTAGTTTTTCTACTTTTGCATATTTTGCTAGATTACAATTCTACTTATTCCATTTTATACTGTGTTTAACTTAGATATAAGCTGCTCCTGTGTTGCTCAGATTATGTGAGATTTAAATTATATGCCTTTGGTTTGCTTGCTTTTGATAATGTCATGTTATGAAGGAATGTCAGGAAAATTTCTGAACTAAACAAAAGTAAATTCCACTGGCCAAAATATTTATTTTGATGGCAAACTTGTAATTAAGAGATCAGAATCAAACCGATCAATGTTGGCTGCTGAGGGTGCAGCTGAGGTGCTGGAGATGTAGCCCACAGATCTACCAGAAAGTTGGTCTATAACCACTGCTTACTTCTGTGTCTCAATTGTCCTAATGAGAAAGTGAGGTTTTTATCTGTTATTACATGTATCTAATTGTCTGAAGGCTTTTATCAAAATCTCTTGTGAAATAGGACTGGTCTTTGCCAAGAAAAAAAGCTCAAACCATAGAAGATATGATCTTTAAATAGAAAATTTTCCCTGTCTTTAAACTAAGGAACTGCATTTAACTCAGAACATTTCTTCTCTGAATGCTGCTGCAGAACAACACAAAAGATAAAACTGACTTGTCTTTTGGGCTGATTCTGCTCTATTGTCTGAAATTTCTGGCAGGACTTGGTTTCAGATGATGTGCTTTGTTTGCTTCCCTAGTGAGGAGACCATGGTGCTTCACAGGAGCTGTGAGAGTCTAGATTTAAATTCAGCTACTTTGGGGCACATTTTTCTGTATTTGAATCATTGCCGTCATTATGTTCCAAAGTGGGAAAAACATATTTTCTGACCGGTGCCAGCAGTAATATTTACAGGAAAATGAAAAGAAAAAAAAAAAAAAGGTTTTTTCAATGTTTAGTTTTGAAATCCCAGGATAACTGATGAGTTTGCATTAGAAATAAGCACGTACACAATCCAGTCCTTTGAAAATTGCAACTGGTCCTTCTCATCTTAGCAACCTGATCAACCTCAGTTATTTTATCTACTAATTTGTAAATTCCCAGGAGTGTTTTAATTTTGCTGACTTTTATGTAGATGAATCAGGAAACAGGGCAGTTAGTGGAAAATAAGTGCTGAAATCAAAGGGGAGATGAAACCTCTCTATTTTACTGTGTCTGGCCTGCTGCGTGCAAACCATACTAACCAAGCCAGGAAGATTTTGGAAACTTTTACAGTGGACTTTCCAGCCCCCAAAACGTGTATATGTTCCTATCTATGCTGGCAGAAATGTGAGGCCTAATGCTTTCTTCAGTCAGGGCTGTTTGCTTCTATCACTCTAACTTTCAAATATGGGAATTTATTTGTGAGGTAAAGTTTGGTGAATAGAGACATTAACACAAATAGACAGGAAAAGACAGACTGCCATTTGAGTACCACAGTTAGCTGGGAGCAGTTTTTGAAAGTCTACATCAGGTTTGAATTTGGGCAGATGATGGATTATATTTGTGTTAAAGGAAGAAAAACAAAACTTAAAGAGAACAAGACCTGTCAGAGCACAGGTGTCTCTGCTGGGTTTAGATTTCATTTTTCATTTAGTGATATCCTCTGGAGACATTCATTGTCTTGATGCAGTATTTGCTTTTGTATCTGTGTGCCCTAGGATGGAAAGTGTGGACACCAAGGGAAGTGGTATGAGTACATGTCTCACTGCAGTGCTGGTAGAAAGGCCTGATCCGCTGTTTCCAGGACCCCTGGTGCAGTTAACAAGGTGATGGGCAGTTTCATGCTTGAAGGCCTGGGAGACAAGACACCAGGGAACCTTGACAGGGTCCTCAGGAGTGATCAAAATTTTACTCAGGTCATTCAAGAAAGTCTGAATCACACGAATCATGGCTCCATCCTATTATAAGCTAATTATAAGCATTGCTCATGTTAATGGTATTTCAGTTGCTCTGTGTTTCCCTGCTTGTCAGCTTTCAGCAAGCTCTTCAGATACAAAGCACTTCAAGAGTTAACTTTGTGGTGGAATGGTTAAAAAGAGTAAATTGGGAGTATCTTGCCCAGTAGCTGAGCCACTATATAACTTACAGGTTTGTTATGTTGGTGATCTGGCACCACCTTCCAGCACCTTCTTTCCAAATAAAATTAGTCGCAGGTATTTCCATTAGAGATGATGAGACTTTTTGCTGTTAACTTTGGGGGAACCAGAGCAATTCTTATGCTAATGTTTCAGAGAAATCTCCAGTTCCTAACAGAGTACACATTTTTGTCTAGTCAGATATGGGGTTACAGGTCTGGGCCACATTTTCTATTGCTAAGCCAACAGAAATCTTTACTTTCACTTTGAATTCCAGTCAAAACAGCTTATTAAACACAGGAACCTTCCCTGGGAGATTTGCAGCCTCAACTGTGAAGCGCTGAGCTTGTTCAAGAGACTTAGTGAAACAGGAAAAAAACAGTGAAACAGGATAAAAATTTGATCTGAAAGATGTATGAGATTTAACAAGCTCTTTTTTTCTTTAATTATTATTCCCCCCTTGGCTAGAGCTGACAGAGGCAGGAAGGCTGTGAGAGGGTCGCTCTGCCCGGGCCTGGCACCTGGCCTGCCTGCCCAGGCTCCACATTCCCCGGCTCTCGGAGGAGTGCACACCCTGGGTCGTTCACATAACATTCCCCTCACGGGGCTGATATATTCCAGCACACAAAAAGAAGCACTACAAGCTGTTCTTCTCCCTTTCAACCTTTTTTGCCCTCATCCTTTCTGGCCTGGATGGTCACAGACAGGGGTTAGGTGCCCATGTTTGATCTCGTCCTTTGTGAAAACAAAACCTTTCCTGGCACCAGCGCCTCTCAAAGACACCTGTCGGTGACCATTTTGCCCACTCCAGTGTCCTCTGCATGATGTAGAAGTAGCTGTAGCTGTAGCCATTAGCAGCAACAGGCAGAGAAATATTTAAATGATAATTACTTTTTAAATCTTCTGTGGGTTTGATTCCTGATACATGGTATTTTTATCCCTGGAGCTGCTGAATGCTTTTTATCTTGTTCGTGTAAATGTAGTGTGTTTTCAACAGCACGAAGTCTGTGTAAATTCATTCCAAAGCAGGTTGGGAATGATTTATAACCACAATTAATGCTGGAATAAAAGACCACATCCAGGAAAAAGCAAAGAATATCTAGTGCAAAAGCGCTGCTTGAACTGTTTGTCTTCTAATGCTACTTCTCTATAAATACAGAATGGTTAGTCATAATAATGACTTTTTGTTCAAGGAACTTGGTCTAGTAACTGTTGGCAAGATTAAACTGGAGCAAGGGCCCGTGTTCTTGCATTACACATTCATAAGCTGAGAGCACTTTCCCATTTCCCTTCACTCCACCTTGCTGTTTCCTGATTTACAATGATCTTTAAAACATGCCTCAAACACAGATCCTTCTGGGCATTGTAGAAAGAACTGTAATCGGTGGGCTCTTATTTTTGCTTTCTCTCCTACTAATGCACATGAGCAACGTGAGGAGATGATGAGGCTGGGGAGGCATCTAAGAGGGTTGAATTGGAGGTATTGGAGAAAGCAGACTGCAAAGACAGAGAAGTAGATGCTAGGAAAGGTAAGCACAAGGCAAGATGAGTACGACCTAGAGACAGAAAGAAGGGAGGAGGCGAGAGGAGTTAATAAAAGGGGGAAAAAAAAGCATAATTTTTATTTTTAAAACTAAAGCTAAAAGGAAGAAGCACAAAAACAGAGGTAAATGGAAAGATGCTCTTTCCAAGCATAAGAAAGAATTGTTCTTCAAGATCTCATCTGTGGAGCAGTCATTGCTTCAGCTTTCCTAATTTCTCAAAGACTGCCAGGACCTCCTACATTCCCCACCTACAGGTCTCCAGTCCTACATTCATGGAGTGAAGCTCCTTCCTTCAAAACATTACCCTTGCACAGATGGGTTTTAGATAATTACCATTTATACTGCAAGCATACCTAAAGCCCACATCCAAGCCTGCAATTGTACTGACCTGCCCTGTGCGCGAACTCATTAAGAACAGCCTATGCCTAGATGGGTTTTGAAGCAAAATTAAGGAACCAGATGTGAGTGCCTGGGGAGAGGGGAGGGAAATGAAGATACAGCATACTGAAAGGAGGTACACAGGTCTTGAAGCAGACCCATGGCTGTGCTGGGGATAGAACCCAGAATTCCTATCCGATGGCTTGACCACTAAGGCAGGCTGCCTCCTAATAGTGACTTTTCTGGTGACCTCTCTGGGCATATGGACACAGGAAGAAGAACAGGAAGGAAATGCATCAAGGAGATTATGCCCGTGGTTCGGCTCTGTGTTTTTCCTTTTTCCTTTTGGTCTGTGAGACAATCTCTTTTGCTATTCCAGAGGGCCAGTTCCTGAAGGCTATGCATGGTCCTTGTTAGGGCAGCACTGCCATCATGTCCAAATTAACTAGGAAAAAAATAAAGATTGTATGAGAATAGGATTTGCAAGAGGTTGAGGGGAGCCTCCTGAAAGGACATGTAATTGATGACAACTCC
The DNA here is from genome assembly GCF_000699245.1 of Pterocles gutturalis. Lineage (NCBI taxonomy): Eukaryota > Metazoa > Chordata > Aves > Pterocliformes > Pteroclidae > Pterocles > Pterocles gutturalis. The sequence continues at coordinate 60,403 of NW_010101913.1, forward strand.
TGATTAAATTAAGGGCCAAGATGTGTAGCATTTATTGGTAAGGTTTTCCTGATGTGTTTTGTATGGGGAAATATAAATTTGGACCTCATGCTGCTGTAGCAACAGAAAGGTTGCTTCTCAAGTATCTCAGTAAGAAGCTATAGTAGGTGGCTAAGGCTTGGGTTGGAAGATTTTGCCTTCAGTTTCTGACTTTGCCATACATAAACATGCTGGGTATTTTGGGGCTTCAGGTCATTCTATGTAAACTGAAATAATAATTCATTTTCAGGACTGTACCAAGGATAATTTCACAAGTAGATGATAGCTGCTGAGATAACTCCCTGACAAGTATCTTGTAAAAATATGTAAACAGGAGAAAAAAGGCCCAGTTTAATAATCCTCCAACAGTGAAGCTCGAAGTGAGACATGTGGAATTTAATTCCGTAGTGCCCTAAACTGGTTGGAAACCACTGGGCACTTTTGTCTATGTTTCTGCATAGATCAGAGAAGAGGTGAAGCCCTAGAACTTTATCAGGATCTCCCATTTACTTCAGGAATACCTGTTCTATGAAAACTTTCAGTGGTTATTTTATCCTGGAATTTTTCAGTCACCATCTACTTATGCTGTGCTCATTTCATGTTTTAGCACAATTCATAGTGATTGACCCTTGATTACGTAATGAAATTAAACTAGACAAGCCAGGTGAAATAAAAATGTGGAAAATATAAACTATGTACCTTAAGACAGAAGACCATATGCCAGGGGACTAATGAAAGAAGGATCATTAATATCATAGACTACAGACATACCTAAGGAAGACCTGTCCCACTGGATCAACCCACATTGTACAGGTCCAGACAAATATAACTATAATTCTTCTGGGTCCAGCCTCAGTGCTTCTGATCTGATGGACCAATCTATTCACAACCCCAGCAATCTTCATAAAGGTAATCATGAGCTGACCATAAAAAAAATTGATGGGTAAAAAGGTACATCTGAAAACATTCAAAGCTCTTTCCTCCCTCAGGAAACAACTGCACCAGCACAGAAGATGGACCAGGGCTGAGGAAAGGCAAGCTTTAGCTATGGTAGGGTCCATCAGTAGGGTCATTCCTACAGAAGTTTGACCATCAATAAACATATCCTCCCCCAGCAGAATTTACCAAGGAGAACGAGGATGCTTTTTACCAAAGTGAATCCATTTGTGGTGGAGGAGTTGGCTCGATAGTAAAGGTTGCTGTACATATTTGTGTGTAGCAGGGTAAATTCAGCCTTCTGTGGCTTGGGTTATTCCTTTCACTCCCTGCTAAGTGCAGCGTGGGAGGAATATGGTCTGGTGGTTAAAGCACAGGCAAGTGCTTCATTTATTTGTGAAGCTTCTACTACTCACAAAGAAATGAGTAAAATTGAACCAAGAAATATAACATGCCAGCCAAGAAGGCTGGCATGTTATTAAGAAATCTGGCATCTCTCTGTACTGAAATGAAAAATAGCAGACTCCTAGGTATGGCAAAGTGTAACAGTTAGTGCACACCCCTCATTCTGCATGTCAGTGCCTTTCCAGCATCACTGACTGACTGTATTGATGTGTGATGATGTGAGAAGGGAAAATAAAATAAACACAACTACAGTATAGCCACAACTGAACTTGACTGAACTACAGCATACTGGATAGATAGCTGGATAGTCAACTGAAGACTGAAAACTCTTAGACCTCTTATTTTAGGATGTTGGAGCAGAAATTCTTGCAGTGAATTTATTAGGTTTAAGTTAATTTGTCTTGAGCCCAAGCCACTGACCATAAGCAGCTTATGGTCAGGGAATTTGGTACCATGTTTTCCCCCTGACAGACTCCTGATACCATGATAAGGATTTCCTAGATGTTGTGAGAGACGAATAGATAGCTGGTCAGAAGATCACCTTATGTTTAAACACTGTGGCAACCAGGAGTGTTTGAATTTGCTTTCACCTTTAGCTTGAGCTAAAGTGATTCTGTCTGTGGAAGCATCTTCATCTGCTTATCAAGGGTGACTAAAAAATTTCTGGTTTCTTCTGTTCTGAGGCTGGGAGCCAGGAAAGAAGCACAGTGGCATATGTAGAGGGACATCTGAATGCCAATGTGTCACGTTACAAAATACAACTGGTTTGTATGCAGAGAAGGGGCATAAGCACAGAAAAGACTATGTCCATGGCTTGTTAGATGTGCCGGCCACAGTTCAGACACAGGAAGGTTAAAATCTCTCTAGACTGTGACCTCTCTATTCCATTATGTGTTTCAGTTTTCCCTCTTTCTTGGAATTGTGTGATACTTTGGTATACAAGGTGGCAAGAACCCAGGAATCCCAACTCCCTTGCGCTTCGTAGACTGCAGAGGGAAAGGGTATGCAAGGGAAGGAGGTTTAACTGATATGTCTAGGTTTTGGTTGGTTTAATGGCCTTCGTTAAGCCTGGTCTCTGAATTCAGAGTTATTGGTCACTGGGCTCTGAGCCAGATAATACATAGACTTCAGTTGTCACCAAGAGCTAGTTGGCAGGAGGTTACATCTGACTCACTTCAGAGGAGCAGTAATCATGCCCAGCCTGCCATATCCTCAGGCATGTGCTGGCCAGGGCAGGGCTCTCACCCCTGCTGTTAATCTCCGAATGATTCCTTAAACTCACTGCTAACAGCGTCTTTGTGGCCACCCTGCCTTTATTATGTCTTACTTCCAGGGATTTCAGCGGTGCCAGATCAGTTAAAGCCACTATGTACCGATTAGCTCTGCCTGCTATGGAGCAGATTTTGTGAGCTTTCCTGTGTGGGATTGCTGTCATGCAAGGCAGTCCTGCCAACCAGACAATTAGAGGGCTTAAAAGAAAATTAAGTCACTTAATGGTGCTGGAAGATTGACAGACTTCATGAGTACCCTTCCTCAGTCCACCAGCTCTGTAGCTTGTTCTCTCATCTTCCTGTGGGTGTCTGTTTTGGCTGTGGATAACAGTCCATGCCCAGCTTTCTGCTGGGACCCTCAGGGACTTTGGTTGGATGAGTGATGCCTTCCCTACCTCCCTGTGGCATAATGTGCAGAGTTCAGTATGTGATAGAGTGTCCCTCCTTACCTGGAAGGTTTATTTATGTTCAGCGCCCTTCATATTACCAGCACTCTGCTCAGGCCTGTGTTAATTTTTGCACATATCTGCAGCACGCACAGTGCCTAGAGATGGCAGTGTTCTCAATGACTTAAAAGTCACCGTTTTTCTTGGCCTCTCCCTTATATATTTTGGGTCAACTCTGTTTCTTTTTGCTTGGTTCCAGCCTGAAATTGGCCATGGTTATATGTCACAATCAAGATGTTAAGCCAAAATATATAGAAAATATGAATTGGCTCCTTTGCCAATATAAATCAGCCAGATGGACCATATGCTTTGCCAGACTCCGTAGGCAGAGGTAATGTGCTGGCATTGTTCCTTTGTCTTGTCCCTAAGACACCAGACCCATGACAGAGCTGCCATACAGAAAGAGAAGAGCTGCCTGACATTGTGTGAAGTTTAACATGCTCTTCATCTGCCAATTGACTGGCTTCCCCTTCTAGTACTTCAATGAGATGAGATAATTTTTCAAAGAAAATAAAGCTACCAGAAGATGAATGGGAGTTACACATCACCAGCCCAGTCCAGGGGAGTAGTTGCAGTGTTCTGCCTCTTGGCTGGGACATGCTGCCCGTTGGGGATGACAAGATGTGCTGAAGTCCATCCTCAGTTTTAAGACCAGCAAAATCGTCTCTGCTTTTAGTTCTTTTCAACCATAACTCATGCTTGCGGGTGCACTGTGGTGTAAGGCTACACTGCAGTGTGTGAAGGGTGGTGCAGATGATAGGGCAGTAGCACAGGTGACAGGACATCTGAGATAAAGGACGAGGCCCCCAAAGCTTGGTTAAGTCCCTTGCTCTCACTGCCCTTCATCCTCAGTGGAAGTTTAGCATGTAAATGCCTGTTGATCTGGCCTGCAGTCTTTGCCACAGGCTGCCAGTATGACCTCAGACCTCTTTGCTCAGTTTTGTTTCAGAATTGACTACTTATCTGAGGAATCTCAATATATGAGCAACCAGCTGGAAATCCTTGAGGGTTTCAGGCAGAGGCAATCAGCACTTTCTGAAAGTCAGGGTGTGTATGGTGTCTTCATTTGGGAACATGCAAGGTTGTATATACAAACTCACAAGTCCTTCCGGAAAATTTCCTTAGCTTTTCTATGGCTCAGCTCTACATCAATGACATGCCTCTACAGTGAGAGTAAATCTGCGTTCACGAGGCATTCAGATACTGATAATACAATAAGTGCTTCAGCTAAAGAGGCAGAGCCCAGGAGGAAGGGGAGAGGAGTGCATCATAAACTTGCAGGGTCTGAATGAATCTGTGATCTACTGCTTGGTCTGGCACTAAAACTTTGTTGTTTGGTTTGGGTTTTGTTTTGTTTTGTTTTTCCACAAAAATAAATAATTTTAATGTCTGCTTTGTTCTAATATTTTGAGCTTGTTTCCATTTTCTTTTTTTTGGTCAAGTAAAATTCTTGTTTTCCAGCCAGCCCCCTGAGTAAATGAAGCATTAGCTGGTGAGCAAGTAAATTGCTGGTTGGATCAAAGGCATTAACTGGTCTTGTGGTACAACCCCAGCATATCTATAGGTGATACTGAATGGAAAGATTTTACGAACAGGAATATGCAGATGCCTAGAAAAGCTACAGTTCTGGTCAGGAAACTAACTGACTGGAAACCCAGCAATAGATGAAAAGATAACCTAACACATGGCCATCTAATGGAAGATGAGCAGCAGAAGGCAGTGATGTCAAGAGCAGTGCAGCATGGCACAGTTTCTGGCAGTGTTACTAAGACTTCTCATCTCAGAGCAGAGAAGGAATAGTCCTTCAATATGTTCTGCTGAGAATGGATCCAACCTACTGACATTAAGTGTAAGTACTTTGCTACCAGATAAGTTCAGATAAGTTCATGGAAATCTCAGTATAGAGCAACAGTAAATTGGGGCCATTATTGAGGCTGACTTTGATTAAAAGAGTTAAGTATATTGTAAACCTTAGGGTAAGATGACAGAAATTGCAACTGTAAATGTCAGAGAAGCAGAAGTTGTGTATGGTGGGTGGTACAAAAGAATTATTATTCCTGAATAGGGTATAATTTGCTGAAATTAAGGAAAATTACTTTTAGACTGAATATAGTAAAGCTCTTTATGACACTGCAGTGTATCGGGTTATACAAGAATACACTAAGTATATTGTAGTGGAGGAATAGTACAAAATGTATCAGCAGAAGCATTTAAAAACTGCCTGGAACAATTATTAGCAGAAAAGAGTCTTGCACAAGTTGGGGGTGGGTTAGATGTTATTAGGTATCTTAAAGTTGCTGTACCTTTGAATCCTTTGATATATCTCCAGCTTCCAGTGTGCACAGAGGCATAAAAGAAAACTGTTTGCTTTATCTAACTCTGTAGGGTAAAGCTCATAGCATGGGTAAGAGCTTCCACCCATTCAGTAACAGTTGTTGTCACTATGGTGGAGCAATGCAAAGCTGAGGTAGCTTCCCTTTCCGAAGGAGGAATCTTGGAGTCAGTTTGCCAGACTGCCATTCCTTACTCCGGGAGCAGGAACCAGGCCAGGGAGAGGAGATGTGGTCTGAAAGCTATAGCACGCTGCTAATTTCCTGCTATCCTAACTCCTGCGGGGAATCCCAAACCAGGCATAGGCCAGAGCAGTCTTGGATCATGCGCGGGTGTTTCAAAGGCAGATTGCAACAATATATACAACACTTGTTGCCAGCAAATCACTAACCACTGCATCTGGAGCTTTAATTCAGAAGCAGATTGAAATTATTTTCATTAAAACCAGGCCTGACTTTGTGAAGGCATAGCCCAGAACTGTGCATTGACAGCTATCGGTTGGTTTCATGCAGTCATCCCAGAAGACTGTAGCATGCCAGCTTTAGGAAGGAGGTGTTCATTGCCACTAAAACAGTGCTATCTGAAGATAATGGCTTTGTAAAACCTGTATGATGTTATTCAGGTAGTATTTTGCATTTTGGGGCAAAAGTCTCAGTGAAATCAGTGATTTTTTTTTTTTTTTTGGTGGCTTGCAACATGTCAATTCGGCTCATTGACATTTTCAAGAGGTTTAACTCATCATAGATGAAAAGTGGCATAAGAGGTTTTTTATAAATTAGACTTTTTTTACAGGGTTACACATAAGACTTCCAACACTGCCTATGATTTTAATTTTTTAAAATTGAAGTTTTATCTCAAAGTTCCACAGGCAACTTTGAAAACCTGAGTGTAGATTTGACCCCAAAGAACTGTGGCATAGATGTGTCCTACATGGACTAAAGAACACCTCTAAATGTAATCATCAGCTGACAATTTGCAGTATAGCCATTAATGGCCCAGCAGGTCATGTGCATTCTGAAGCTGATAAGGGATGTATATCAGAACAAGATACAAAATACCATCACACTCTGCCCCACCAAAATTTCAAGCCAACATCTAGAAGCTTGGGACATTAAACCATTTCAGAAATACATGATCCATCCCTGGTTCATTCCCTCTGACCTGGAGAGGGATGTGAAATGCTGAATTAAGCACTGTCTGCACTATTTGACTGGAGATGATTAGAAAGACTGCAAATGGTAAAAAGCTAATCATGCTAAAGATTTGCTGGGCATGCGTCTGTGCTGAAAATGGTTCCTTCTAAAATGTGCCTGCTCTCTTGCATGACTGAGTATGACCAGAGACCTTGTGGTAATAAGGGGCTAAGAAAGGAAAGTACTATGACAAAGGAAAAAATGTAATTTAGCTTTCAGTCGAGCAGGCCCATATGATGGAAATTTCACTGAGATGTGCCTTCTGGACAGTAAGACTGGGAATTTGCTCCAGGAATAACCACAGACATTAAATGTTCCTGCTGGTTGGGAACATTGCCTTTTTTGTTTATTTATTTACTTCTTTTTTTTTAATTACCTAAACAGAACATGTTTTTTCAGGCCAGGCTACTTGGAACTGAACCATTTGGCTTGGGAATGCTCAAAGTGAACATGTGTCTTTCTGAGCTTTCATGGGTACTGTGAGAGCTGGTGGGACTGCCTGTGACATTGGTAATATGACTGGACATGTGTTCAGCCCTTAGCGCTAGTCAGCAATTTCTGAATTCTGGTGCAAAGAAGGTAGACTCATCTTGAAGCTTTGGGGACAAAAATGTGCAGATCTGAACATGTGAGCAAGGCAGTCTTGGTTCTAACTGTGTTTGTACAGCATCCAATTAAACAGTTCTCCCACATCAACAGTCCCTGGTAAATTAAGCAGAGATTCACAAAATATTGCTGCTGTGATGAATCGCACTGCTAACAAGGTTTACAACTAATCTGTATATACCAGTATCCTAAATATTTTCTCTTAACTACCTCCAGGAGAGAGTTCAGTGTGCAGCGGATTCCCGTTGCCTTCACAAGCACCCAGTTCTCCCAGTCATACTGGTTCCCTGGTACAAGAAAGACATGGGCATACTGAGGGGTATCCAGCAAAGGACCACCATGGTGGTTAGAGGGTGGGAGCACATAACATACAAGGAGGGGTTGGGAGAAGTGGGTTTACTCTGCCTTAAGAAGATGAGGCTGGGGAAAGAATTGTATTACTTGCTGTCTTCAACTGTCTAATGTGAGTGTGTAGGGACGACGAAGCCAGGTTCATCTCAGAGGGGCACGTGGACAGGAACAGGCAAAAGTTGCAACATGGGAAATTCTTGTTAGATGTAAGGAGGAATATTATCATTGCAAAGGTGGTCAAACATTGGAACAGAAAGTCGTAAAGTCTGTGGCTAAAAGTTGTATCCTTAGAGAAATTCAGACCTCAGCTGGAGAAGGCCTTGAGCAACCTGACTGAATTGCCCCTGCTTTAAGTGCAAGCTTGGACTTGAGGATTTCCAGAGGTCAGCTCCAACAAGTCTTGTGCAATGGTTCTGAGACTGCAGTGCTTGAAGTGCAGGAGCCTGTGTCTGATACTGGTCCTAGCCTTTAATTTATCTAAGACTCTCATAAAATGAAAGTGATATTCTCTTTGTCACATAGACTTCGAGTTTTAGCATTGATTTTAAAGTGCTGTAAGATCTTTGGATGGAAGCTGATACAGTGAAGTAGAAGCAATAATCAGAAGTGAAAGATTTTATTCTCAGCTTTTCAGTGAAGTGAATCTTGAGTTTCATAGAGTGCAAATTCAGTCAAGGCCATCCAGATCAACACATCTTGGTTTACACCAGAATGAGTACAAGGGAAGATCTGCCCTTATCTCAATTGATTTATTGATTTACAGGCAGGGGCCAGGACTCCTAAAAGTGTTAGGTAACTTTCATCAGAAATTTTCTTTTCTGCAGTTTCAGCCTCGCATCTTGTCCTGCCTGGGAGTTTCACAACCATCTAGAACCTGTCATGGTCCTGCTCAAAACTGGCAGTTCTTGGGGCTAAACAACAGTCAACTTTCTGCCTCTAAAGTCTCAGCACATCTGCTTTGAGGGCTTGTTATCTCAGGATTTCACAGATCTTGGAAGTTTCTGTCTTAATTTATGCATTAAAGGTAACTGCATGGGTTTTAAAACAGAGAGAGAGAGCGGAAGAAAGGTAAAAATCCATTTGAGCCATGAACTGAGAGTAAGGAGAGCAGGAGAATTGCCAGTAGACATCCACATCACATACTAATTGGAAAAAAGTAAACCTCCCGTATCCACACAGTTTTCATTTATCCAGGAAGGTTTGCAACCCAGTTGGCTGGCAGCAATTTTTGGAACATTGCAAGCAAATGTGGCTCAATCATTATAAAAGAACGAATGCCAAATCTGAGTTAAAGCCAGTTATTTGAGCAGGGATTATAGGCATTTTCCAATGATCACCACCACAGAAATAAATAAATAGATGGCTTGCTATGTATACACTCAAAGGGGAATGCTGCCCAACATGCATAGCTCTTTGCTATTAACAGTAATGAGGACACAGCTGTCTGAGCCTGGAAGCCAGTATTTGCAGAGGATAATTCTCAAAGATTTTTCTTCTCCCCTGGCTTTTGTCCACTACCCGTTCTTTGCTTACAAAAGAGCCCAAAAGGCCCTAACATGTATACAAGAATTACATTGGCTTTGTGGCGCTTTTGAAATTGTTATAAAGCATGCAGACCCATGGACAGAATTGGAACTCAGATGAAATATGAAAAACAATTTTCTATCCTGATAAGCTCCCCAATGCCCTTAGTGCCAAGCATAACACTCCCTTCGTAGTCAATCACAACAGCTCCTAGAGCAGCTGGCAAGGGTTGCTGCCACGGGCAGAGATCTGAAGCTCTCCCTTCCTAAGAAGGACTTCTAACTCCCACTGCATGCAGAGCTTGTGGCTGCCCCTAGGCAGACAAGTGATGTGAGTGTGAGTCACATATAACTGCTCCACAGAGCCTCTAAAGAAAATATAGAATTGTCACACTATCCAGACACACGTTCTGCAAGCACTGATGGTGCAGCCAGGCTCTTTTCCCTGGTTTTATCAGCTAGGTTCATGGTATAAAATGTTGGATTCCTGGAGGAAGACAAAGTGCTGTAGTTTCCATTGCATGTATATTTGACTCAGTCAGTTCAAGTGACGCGAGGCAAACTATAGCCATGCCACCTCCAGCTGGAGCCTCCTTATATGTTCAAGCCAAGCAGCTTTGAATCCAGCCCATTCCTGAATGAGATTTTGGTGATGATTGCTGAGGCTTTGTGAGACATTAGTTAGTGATGAATTTCAAATTACTATCCAGTTCCCCATAATGAAGAGTTCTTGTTTATATACATGCATGGGGTCCTCTTTTTTAATGTACATTAAATATTTCAAGGTATCCTGTGAGACCAACTAGAGCATCCATACAGAATTCTCTTTAGGGGTATGTACATATTGCACACTTCGAATCTCTCTTGTAGTTTCGGGTCTCCAGTACCTCACTCCCACCGTTGTTTGCACAACATTCTAGAGCAACGGTTAAAGCTTTTGTCATGTTGCATGTCTGAAGTGGCTGAATTTTAATAGAAGAAGCAACCCTTCCAATAAAAGATTTTGCTATATCCTGCAGGTGGATATTTTAATTCCTTTGTTTTCATTGTGGCTTTAATTTCTGGATCCATTTGGATCAATTTCTTCTGCCATATTAGAAGTAGGGCTGTTCTCTTTTTTACTAGTTATTGTGGTCTATTCACAGTCTCAGACCTCCTTAGCCTGCCAAAACACTTGGAAAAGGAGCTCTTAATGACTCAGTTAAAATGTACAGTCAAGAAGTTCACTTATTAGAGGAAATGTAAACTGACCACCAGTTGGCTAAACCAGCTGGCTGGACTATTTGTGCTAGTGATTTCTCAAAGCTCCCTGGGGAGAAAAAGTGGGAATAGCAGTTCTCTTCCTTTAGTTCTCTCGTGGTCTGTACCCTAACAGAAAAGTCTTTGAAAGAGCTTGTTGGAGGAGAAGCCAAAAGGATTTCATGGACATGTTTAAAAGCTTTATAGATAGTGCTTTAAATTCCTATATTTTTAATATATTCCTTCTTAAAGGGTCTTTTTAAACTATCCCATAGAATTGCAGAGGAAACATATGATTCAGCCATAGAAAATTCACTTTTTCAATGTTAATGGTTCTACTCCTCTTCTGTGAAATTTTACAAGCCTTCTCTAGAAGTTCTTACATGAGACTATTTCATACCATGCAGCAAAGGGAAGACTGGAAGGACTTTTTGCTAGAAGTATGTTTTAATTTCTTAGTGTGCATTTCCTGCCTCTGATTGCACATCTTTTTAATTTCCATTGCAACAGACAGTGTTACTTATACAACCACCCAGCAGCTGGGAGTGTTCTCAGTTATTGCTCGCTGGCTCCTCTCACCACCCTACCAGCAGATCTCCATGTAGCATATGATCATACAAAATAGGTAATTTTGAGAAATGGGTAGTACAACAGTAACACTCCATTTATCCAGATGAAAGCCATGTTTCCTGCGCTGAGCAGCAAACACTTGGTACTTCCTAATTCAGCAGGTTCAGTGTCATCAGTGGGGTGCTAACACATCTCTACCCCACTCCAGCAGGGCACTTGGGTCACTCTTGTTCTGCTGTACCACACCTACTGGAATAGCGTAAGCGCACCAGAGAAATACCTGAGATTCCCAAATCACATGCACTGACCACGGATTTCATAAGTTGTGTACATCTGCAACAGGAAATCATGAATCCAGAGAGTACAGTTATCATAGAGTCATAGAATCTTAAGGTTGGAAAATACATCAAGGATCATCATATGATCCAGTCCATGAAGTTTCCATGTTTAAGTGAAGCCCTCAGTTGAAATCAGTACTTTGTCTCATTTCTGATCCCAGAATTAACACGCATTTGTGCATAAGCGCTCATGGGACACTGGGAATAGTCCATACAACCGTGTGTAATCTTGTATGAACAGGAAGCCCTGGGAATTTGTGGGAGTGAGGAGCTGTGGTCGTGCAGGTGATGCCAAGTGTATGAACCATGTACAGATCTGTTCTGAGCAGAAGGTGAAAAGGCTGGTGCCCCTTTTGTCCCCTTGCTATAGACTTACCTGCACAGCTGTCCTATAAATCTCCATCACAAAAACAGAACTAGAACTGTGCTCAGAGAGCAAAGTCCTTTCACAGCTTAGCTGTTGTTTATCATCTTTGAGCCATGTTAAAAGTGTGCTAGCTAAGGAAAGACTCAGATAGCTGGCACGAGAACTAAAACCTGTGACACATGTTGAGCAATTTTCATACCAGGCAGAAGGAGCAGCATTACAGATTCATGCCTCGCACTTCTTATTATCCACTTCCAGGCTGACCATCTATGTGAAAAAACACTTTATCCTTGTTTAGCAATCAACCAATAACATAATGCATATGGGATGCAGATAGAAAATGAACTCAGCAATCAACAGCCAGTTCTCAGACACTGAAATATGCAATTAAACAGGTGTTTAGGGAGTTGATCTTGGATTGTGTCCAAGCTCAGCAGGGGCAGTCGTCCTTGGAAAAAAACACTGACCCCACACAGCAGCAGTTTGAATTTGGCTTCAGTCTGCACTTTAGGAATGTGGCATTGTTATTTCTCCCCTTTTCTTATCAAATGTAATTATCTTGAGAAAAAAAAGTTTTGAGAAAACATGTGATTTCACTGAGTAAAAATCTACTACTGAGGAAATTATTTCTCAGTGTCCAAATAAGGAGTGGGGGAGAAGTTTGGAGAAAGTGCTCTGTTCCAAGTAATCTTGGAACTGATACCCATGTTACTGAGCTCGGATGTTTAGTCCTGACCTGCAATTATTCCTATAAAAAAAAGGCATCCAATCTTTGTATTATTTTGAAATGGAGCCCTGAGGGTTATAAATGACTGAAAGAGCTTCAGTGTTAGAGCAGACAGATTCTGGAACAAGCTCACAGCCTTGAGCCTCTCTGCAAGACTTTGTATCTGGAGAGCGGGATGAGCTCCTGGGGTTGTGATGGTACAACAGCAGTACTAAAATACAAACAGAATAAAATAAAGAAGCAGGGCCCCAAAATCACCCACAGCTCCTAGAAGGGGGAAGAATACTTTCCATGGCAAACCTTTTTCACTCTGCAAGACCTGTGCTCTCACAACTGTCACATTAATCTTCAGACTTACTGCATTGAACCCTGTGGCTCTCATATAATCATGATGGCAAAAACATATCCACTTTTGTCAATGGTTGGTCAAAAGAAGGAAACACAGCCATAGCTACTACTGTGACACTTAGAAATTTGTGGCATGATTATCAGAATTTATTACTTAAGAAAGGAAGTCATGCATGCTAAATATGTTCCAAATAGAACAAAATGTAACAGTCCATCTGTGAAAGAGTGCACATTGCCAAAAGCATATCGTCTTGGAAATCTGCTGTCCACATTGGCTTCCCTCTTGAATACAGAATCCAAGCAAAGTTTTTCTTCTAATCGCCAAAGTCTCCAAGAATGTGGTTCTAGCTCAGAGATTATAAATCCACGTTCTTCCATGAGAGCTCTTTGCTAGGGGCATTATCACCTTGCCAGCCAGCAGGGAAAGGAGCTGTCATGGAGGGAGTGGAATGGTCACAGTGCCCGGAGCATGGGCCACACCTGTGGAGTGGTAAGAGTAGTCATGGATCCCACCACTTTCAACACCAGTGGGTGGTCTTAACAAGGCAGTAGTCTCCCTTGTTCCTGCAGTGGCAGGTGCAAATCATCTCCTTGGGATGGAGCTTCTTTGGTAAGCTTTCCATGTGCATTTACTCTGTCATACAGCATGTAACCACATACTCACAAATACCAAAATGAAACTCAGCAATATCTTTTTCTTTTATAAGTACCTTTTTTGTTAATATTTTCCTGAAGGACTCTGATGTCTCTGAACTGACAAGCTGATCTTAAGGACTTTGTTTCCTTCTGTATTCTTTAATGCATAAAGTCCTGTTTATGAATAAAGTCCTGTTTTTCTGAGCAGAAGAAAGGCAAACAGCATCTTTGCTTACAGTTTTTGAACCTCACCTTCCAGTGCACAGGCGCTTCCATTTCCGAAGCACCTCCGCTCCTTCTCCCCTTGTCTGCTGGCTTTCTGCCCTGGCTTTCCACCTCCTAAAGTCACTTAGCTTGTCAAACAATCTCCTGCTTCCTGCATGTCTACTTCCCCTAATCTCACTTTAGTCCTCTCAGGGCTCTTTGATTCAACAGATTGTCTGTGGTAATGACTTGTATTCTTCCTCCGTATCTTACTTCATGCTTCATAAACATGCAATCATTCTACATGTCCTGAAAGGAAGGTGGCTGGCATGCCCAACATCCTCAGGCTGGTGACTCAACATCTTCTAGCGTAAGATTATCAACATTTTCTAAGTTTTCCATATTTTTTCTGCAGTTGCTACAAACATTAGAGGTACAATATCTCTCACTAAAAATCAAACTTATTGCTAAAAGTACAAACAAAAAACGAAAAATTGCACATGCATGCATTTAAATCTTTGCAAAGGAGAAATCACTTGGAAGAACTTTACAAATTCTTATCCCCATTTTCAGTAGTTTCACTGACGAAGATAGATCTCCTAATGGCCTAGGAAATGTTAAGAGATGTAAGGTAAGCAGAAAATCTCAGGTGTGATGGTTACAGATATAGATAAAAATCACTAAACATTGAATGATGTTAAATCATTCAATGAAGACTGTAAGACACAACTTTGACCACATAATCTGTCTTTTTTGTGGTGCAGGCTGTAGAACCTTACCCAGAAACTGATGTTTTTTGCTACAGCATATTTTGAAGAAGAAATACTGTTCACGTATAAAGCCCTAAAGTAATGGAACATCTACCATCTGCTTTATTATATTTTTCAGATGGTTAATCAGTAGTACTGCTAAAGTTTGTGCCTTATTTTTACTTTGGATTTGTCTTGTAAACACTGAATTTCATCCTGTTGTCTTTTTCTAGCTTTAGTGACCATGTCCAGCTAAAAACTTTGTTTCCATGAAGTTGTTTATACATCACAGGCAAATATACCTTGAACCTTCTCTTAAATAGATAATTAAATGGAGCATTATCGTGCTCTGAGACAAATCTTCATTACTTGGAATTACTCTTTGGGGATTTCCTGATCTCTTTGCAATATTGCTTTTAGAATTGTTGACACCAGAAATGTATTTCAGTAATTATTTTACTGATGCAATATACAGTGGTAAGAACAATTTCCTGTGTCTGCTCAGTGTTCTCATGTTTATGCTTGCCCTTTCAGTAACACTGTGTCAGGAGAAGTTCATGTTCAAGTGATTATCTTTAATGACCCCAGAGTTATTTTCATGACCAACAGTTTTTACTCTCAATATATGACCCTGCATTTGTCTGCCTTGAAATGCACTTTCAAACATGCCCGTCATACCAGCTTATTACTTTTAGACAAGAGTTCTGTTCACTTTTTAGTTCTTAGCCCCGCCAGCTTGTGATCCTCTGCATTTTATCTCAAATGTGAAAAACAGTGGACCAAAAGCAGATCCTCAGAATCCCATAGACACTCACACCATGATTCCACATTTATGATTCTCTCTTGAGCCTCTTCCATTTGAACAGTGTTTAATATGTCTGGTCTTAACTCAGTGGATTAGAGTATTTTTATTCCTCCTACGCTGTGATATCTTGTGATATTATCAACACAGAGTGGCCTCAGTCCTGCATTCTTTGTGGGCATGAGTCAGTATAAATGATCACTACATCTTCTGATAAGAATTAGCCTCCCTGGTGAGACATGGTGTTGTGCTGCAGTTTGACATGCAGGTTTTCTTTCTGACTATATTAATATGCTGCCCCTTTTTTGTATGCATGGCTTTTAAATTATTTCATTTTTTTAACATTTATGGGCAATGAATTAAAAATTTCATTCATTGTTCTATGATGTGGCTGAATTCTAAATAATCCACAAAGATTGCTGCCAGCTTTTACAGATAATAAAACACAAAGCCAGTAATTTGCATGCTAAACCCAATTAGTTCATATATTTATTTTGACATTGTAAATGATATCTATCCAGTCACCAGGCATCCTGCCATCCATTAAAAATACAATCTGTACCAATAAAAACAAAACATTAGCACATCACATGCACAAAAGGCAGCCAGTCAGCCAGAAATATAAAAACCCCACTTTCTCCACCCCTCCAATCCCCAAATGAAACCTCATTGCCCCAACCACCTCACCTCTGTCAAAATGTCAAGTAAACAGAACATCACACCCCAGGGTTGCTAGACCAAACCACCACAGCCATAAATTTTTAAGGCAGACACAGAGTGAGAGACATGATTAATTTTGGACTATTCGGGCTCAGGCTCTTGCAGCAAGGGCTTCCTGACAAATGTACGTGGAGATGCCTCCTACCTATTCTCCCATTCAGTCAGTAAACCAAAGATCTATAAAACTCATGACTTCAAGCCACGAGGGTCTGTGTTCATTCTAGGTGGTATTTCTTAGGAGGCAGAGAGCAGCGGCGTGGACGGACTGCGGTTGCTCTCAGTATTCAGTTGGGAAGTAACAAAGTGAATCGTTCCCACTTCAGGTCAAATTTTAATTTCAGTCTGGACTTTTGCCCTTGGAACAAGCTGTGGGAGCAATAATGTGAACATACCATCTGGGAAGATGGATGGGGGAATGTAGATGGCTGTTAATTTGACAGCATACAGCAGCATAATCAAGAGCTGAGACATCCGGGCCAGTATTGGCCAAGCAATCCTGGGCAAGAGAAGTTTTGAACAGGGATCCACCCTCCCTTGCCTCGGTTCCCTAGTGTGGTTTTGAGTGCTGAACAGCTGCTCTCTCAAAGTCAGGAACCTCTGAGGAGTCACCCAGAGTCACTAGTCACTCAGGAAAATTTGGACATTCAAAATCATTAGGTCTTACAATGATCTTTAGCATCAGTCCCAGTCCTGTCTGGGCAGCTAGATAACTCTTTCAGTTTGCCACTGACTGTGTCAATGGTTCTTTCCTTGTTTCAGTAACTACTGGAAGCTTTGAGATTCAATGTGTCATTAGGGGAGGACAGTAACACTGAGTAGCATGGAAGGAACTAGTTTAGCTGAAAGAACCTTTGATGCCTCTGGGGGCTCCTAGCAGGACATAATGCTTTCAGAATGATAGTTTATGTTGTACTTTAGATCTCATTGGTCAATGTAGAGGCTGCACAAAATTTCTGAAAAAGCTGTACCTTTAAGAGTTCATATAAGAGGGGCACGTTGTATTGGGCTACATGAAGGACTACAAGTCAGAAATATCTGTGACCTGTTCTTGCTTCTGTCTTGCTGAGTGGTCACAGGCTAGGCCTTTAAATTCTTAGTCTTGAATTCCCAGTTAAAAATTCAGGGGCACTGGTATTTATCACCAAGTGGGACATGCAGGGTTTCATAGTACAGTTTGATTTGTATTAGGACTGGAAGGCTCCAAAAAAAAATGGACTAATTGTGAGCCGTCTGTGTATATAGGAGGACAGGCCCTGCCCTGAATAGTTTTAGATGTTAAACAGTGAGGGAGGCTACACTATGACAGAGATTTTGTTCAAATAGGATGAAGGGCTTTGGAAGATGAAGAGCAAGGATGAGTTCCCACAGGCTAAGTTCTCAGCACCTGAGCTACAGCGTGGTCACTGCTGCTGTGCTGGGTCCTTGTCCTGCACAGTAACTACCAGGTACCTCAGTCTGTTTTCACTGAGGACAGACTGAATTTATATTTGCTTCCTAGTAGCCACACACTGAGGAATCTAGACAAAATCACAGAAGAGGTATCCAATAAAGCTAGACTTGCTCTTGGATGCAGGTAATGTTTTCTAAGGATCTTGGCAACGAAAGGTACTAGAAGCAGGTTCAGTATAATGAAGCCAGCCTTGGATATGGGTGATGGGTGACACCGTCTGATGCTTTCATGGTACTGATGCCGAAATCCTCAAGTATCACAATATCTGCTAACACTTTGAATGGGGGCAGTGGGGTTTCTAGGGTTACTTGCTAGATTGCCTCACTTTAGTAACTCCTGCAGTCCAGCTGATTAGACTTTACTGTGGGGCTCAGACAAGTCATTGTATTACTTCTTTCCATGGTGAAGACTGCAACATAAGTCATGCCGAGTCAGAGGTACACTTCTAAGCTCCAGAAAACTGCATCTCAGGGATGTCTGAGCCACAAGTACTATCCTTGTACTAAGTAGTCCTTACGATTTTTTGTTCTATGAATTCCTCTTATCTGCTTTGAACCTGCAAAACTATATTTAGTGTCATGTACATTTAGCATCATGGTTTTACTTCAGTATGGCTCAGGAACTCTTACAATGGCAGAGGTGGTACCAGTGAGCTTTGAAGTTATATTCTCAGGGCATGAACACACCTAGCATTTGTGTTTGAATGGGACAGAAATAATAAGCTGTGCAAGAATAAGAAATGATTTACACATTATTGAATAGCTGACAGGTTGTTTCCACTTGCAATTTTCCAGTCAATCAAAAGTGCCCTGGGAGTGTTTTGATATAGCTTCTATGTTGGCACTTGAGTCTAGTGAATGCATTACAGTATAAGTTGGGTACTGACCTGTTGGAGAGTAGTGTAGGGGAGAGGGACCTGGGGGTCCTGGTGGACAGCAGGATGACCATGAGCCAGCACTGTGCCCTCATGGCCAAGAAGGCCAATGGCATCCTGGGGTGTATCAGAAGCGGGGTGGTCAGTAGGTCAAGAGAGGTTCTCCTCCCCCTCTACTCTGCCCTGGAGAGACCGCATCTGGAATATTGTGTCCAGTTCTGGGCCCCTCAGTTCAAGAGGGACAGGGAACTGCTGGAGAGAGTCCAGTGCAGAGCCATGAAGATGATGAAGGGAATGGAGCATCTCCCTTATGAGGAAAGGCTGAGGGAGCTGGGTCTCTTTAGCCTGGAAAAGAGGAGAGTGAGGGGTGACCTAATCAATGTTTATAAATATGTAAAGGGTGAGTGTCAGGAGGATGGAGCCAGGCTCTTCTCTGTGACATCCAGTGGTAGGACAAGGGGCAATGGGTTCAAGCTGGAACATAAGAGGTTCCACTTGAATATGAGAAAAAACTTCTTTACGGTGAGGGTGACAGAGCACTGGAACAGGCTGCCCAGAGAGGTTGTGGAGTCTCCTTCTCTGGAGACATTCAAAGCCCACCTGGATGCGTTCCTGGGTGATCTGATCTAGGTGTTCCTGCTCTGGCAGGGGGATTGGACTAGATGATCTTTCGAGGTCCCTTCCAATCTCTAACATTCTGTGATTCTGTGAATCTCTCAAAGTTTTATGGCTAGTTTTCTCCCCAGTGGAAATAAGTTGGTTTGTTGTTTTTTGTTTTTTTTTCTTTCCCAGCCAAATGTCTGGTTTTGGTTTTATCAGCCACACCAGTTCTCACTTTATGCCACATCATGTAAACGGGCTGGGCAAGGCACCCTCTGTCTCCCAGTTCTGATATTCTTCAAGAGGATACCTGATGGTTAGCCAGTTGTTGCACTGCCATTTTTCTCAGTGTGCAAATATCAGCTTTCACTTAGTGAACCCATGTAATGTAAATAATCCCTGGCAGACAGACTGGATTATACTACCTGTTTGAACCAAGAAGACTGCTTGCCAAAAATAGTTGATTTTATTGCATTGGCTGGGCCTGTCAGAGTTTAATGGCACATCATGATAAGGGGCAATCATACAGAAAGACAGAGACATGTAATATAGAACTGGGTATGTGCACTCAGACCCAAGCAAAAAGATTTGGTGCTACCAGTAGAGCTGTTTATACCTGTTGGTCTCATAAAACTTCATTAATGAAGCCACTGAGGTATCATTTAATGTAAAATGTGGGGAGTCAAGGTGTTCCGCATAGACACCTTTAGGTTGATCAGGTTTGCTAGGGACAACAGAAACTTCAGAGGTAGCTTCCACTGCAAAATTTTTGCCTTCAAATGGAAATATTTCTCCAATACTACCAAAAAAGGTGAAGACTAGGAGTAAGGAAAGAAATCTGCTTGGCAGATAGCAAAGAAAAGAGGATCAAAGCCTCACTTTTCCTGAGTGATTGTACTGCTGCTCATGCAACTGCTACAAAGATGACTTGGGAACAAAACCAATCCCATAGCCACCTATTGCTTTTGGTGAAGGATGCAGTTGTACCCCCGCAAGAAAGATGCACCACAGAAGAATGGAGGATCTGTAGTCTTCAAACAGCATTGCTACTGGTGGTAAGAAGACCGTGACCTTCATTTTGTCTCTACTGTGCTTCACCTATTAATATTACTGGAAGCAGGGAACATGGAAAATGAAAACCTCCTTTCTAAGCTCAGGGTAGGCTAGAAGCAGCAGAATTGGCCAGACCCCAGGGTCCCACTCCTAAAACAATAAGAAAACATGACAAATACAAAACTTTTTTATTTAGGAAACATTAATGTAATTCTTATTAAATTTGTGATTAGATAAAATCTGTGTTCAAATACTACTGATACTACCACTCTTGTTATCTTATCAGCTTTGATTCACCATAAATAGCTCTGGTACAGCTGTTGGCAAGTCAAGAACTCCAGACTCTCTGCATATACATAATATGTGTGTATTTATTTATGTAACTGAACATGTTAGATATGCTGCTGTGGTATATTGGATCAGTTATTTCATGACTGCTGGGATTTTACAGCCGACTGGCTGTGCTAGCTGTCCCAGAGGCAGATACTGAGACATAATTCCTGCCCTCTGCTGCCTGCTCCAGCCCAGTGTGTTTGTGAGATACTTTCAGTCATGATCCAACCAAGTCTGAGTTAATGAGAATCAGGGAGGGTTCAAGGGAGTAGCATTGTTCAGATTACATAGTACTTCAGCAAAGGCCAGTGCACAGTATACTGGAATAAAAAATAGTTTAGTTATCAATAAATAAAACATAGAAATCTGAGTTGGCTAAAAAAACCGACACAATTTGTCTTTTAATATTTCCATTTCTGACATCTAGAGGCTAACCCCATGCCAGAAACATCAGGGAAGAAATTGAGCAAGGAGGGATTCAAATTGAACTTATGACTCTGAAAGGCATTTTTAATCAGTTAGGTTCCAGGGTCCTGGCTTATATAAATGTAGGAATGCTATTCACCTCCTCTGGAAAAAAAAAAAAAAAAAAAAAAAGCCCACAACAAAAACACCCTAAGGGGTTGTAATAAAAAACCAAATACATTAAAAACAATAAGGATGGAAGGATGGTAAAAAAATGAAAATATAAGATTTTTATTGTCAGGAAATTGATTCCAGGGAAATATACTTTTTTTTGTCAGGTAAAGGTTGATTTTGATTGAACCTTCTGTCAGAAAAATTACAGTGAGATAATCTGCATTGGTGGGGGTAGGAAGTAACATTTTTTATATGTCTGAGTTGTGTTTGTACATCTCTTGAAATCCCATTCATCTCTTACTCCACAGTGGGGTTATATAGCCCTCTCCCTAGGGCTGAACGCTGCCCTGTAGCATGGAAATCCCAGTTCAGTAACAAAGCAAATGTGGAAGAAATAAAAAACTCAAGGTAATGCAATTTCTTTCTTGAGGAGCTGTGAGAAACACTGGGTCATCTGCAAAAGGGAGAGATTTGATGTGCACCCATAGTTCTCACTGCCCTCAGCCATTTATTCTGACCACTTCAGGTTGCAGTCATTCCCTCTACTCCATCACACTTTGGTTCCTTGCACAGACCTGGTGTATACATTGTGAGTGCAAGGCCCTGTACAGTGTGAACAATCTTTTGTTGTTGCTATTTCTAATATTTTCTTGCTGTATTTCTGTGTTGCAGATGTGGATGAATGCGCTTCAGATTCTCACCAGTGTAACCCCACCCAGATCTGCATAAATACTGAGGGGGGCTATACCTGTTCCTGCACTGAAGGCTACTGGCTGTTAGAAGGCCAGTGTTTAGGTAAAAAAACTTGTGCGATGTGAGATTTGAGCATCTGTGTATGTGTATCTGTGAACAGCTGAAATAATGTCACTGAGCATCTTTGTCGAGTACACGGTTAAACCTTTGGCTACGTGGAAACTAACGCCTTTCATCTTTGTAAGTGCCAACAGTACGCTTGGCAGAGAGACTGTCTTGTGGAACAAAAATGTAAATGTAAATGCCATATGATGAGCATCCATGTTACACATGGGATTTTCATATTCCCAGTCTGAAGGATTTCCTTTCATATAAGATCTATCACAGGCATATATTCAAAAAGATCTGTTCCCAAACAGACCTGTCCTTTCCATACCGTGACAGTCTGGATCCGAAGGGATCAGTATTTGATATAAAGAAACAGTCCAGTAAATCCCTAGATTCAACCAACCCTTTTGCCTGGAGGCAAGAAAAAAATTACCTCTGAACTGGGTACCATTTTGATATCTTCCAAGCAGTTTTATTTTGATTTTATTATTTTCCTTGCAGCAACGTCCTGTTCATCCTTTTAGCTCAGCCCTGTCGAAAAAAAACATCACTCAGAAAACAGGACTGGAAAACCTTCTAGCTCCCCTCTCCTGCAGCCCATGATGAAATAGAAGTTAATTTTAGGTACACAGATAGGACCTAAGAGATAGGATACAACTTTTTTTAAAAAAAAAAAAAGTTTGCTTATTATTATTTTTTTCCCCCTCAGCATGGGCTGCTTGCCTGCCAGCTCTGCAGAGCTGGACCATCCTGTCACAACACCTCTGCTGGAAGGAGAACGGGCTTTCCCTGCCCATTCATCCCTGGAGACTCTCCAGTTATTTTCCAGCTTTCTCCTCCCAAGTGCCAATTCCAGTGAAGGACTGACTCACGGCTGCTTTCCTAACTACTGCAAACAGCTGCTGTGTAGCTCACCTGGCAGGGACTGAGTTGAGCCTCATCCAGGCGGGGCCTGCACAGTCCCAGCTGCTTTGGGCAGCCACTGACTTGTAGTTCCCCTGGGATGTGAAGTCTCCAAGCCCCCTGCTCCTTAATCTCTGATAATTCCTCTTCTCTTGAAGGAAAAAGGCTTGTGCTGGGGACTGTAGAGGTGTATGTGATGGGGTGGGGTTGAGGGAGGGCAGGGAGGTGGATTCTGTGTTACCCATTACAGCCCAAACTTAAGGGTTGCGTTCAGTATTCAGGATTTGGACACGGATCTAAAGAGCTTTACTGCTTGATGGATATACCAGAGAACTGAAGTGGCTGCATTGCTGAACTGATTTGGGTATCTGCTTATGCCATTTAAAATAGGCAATAACATCCCAGTGGTGCCCACTTTAAGTAATCATGGGGTGGATTATTACAAGGCAATACAAAGAGCTAAAAGTAAATTGCATTTAGAGTCAGTAAGTGACTTTTCCCTAAGTGTCAAAAAAAGTCTCAGTTTTCCATATTTTCCACTGGCCTTGGTGCAGTGATTTTTGCTGGCATAAAGCAGTAAAAAACCATTTAATGTAATCAGAGGGCTGGGTTGGGTTTTTAGAAACAGGCTTTTATGGTGCACTGTTAGTAAATGACAGCTACAAAAAGCTGCACTTCTGTCCACTGTAGTTATGCCAGTGAAGTTTTTACAGGATGAGCCAGTACAGCAGTGTTCACATGACCTGCTCACAAGAAGCAGCTCTGTAAAAGTCCTTATCATCAAAATGTAGCACTCTTCAGACAACAGTCCTGCAAAAGCCAAAGCGTGTATTTAACATAATGCATTGTGTCAGAGAAATGAGGTATTAATTTACTTAAAACCCACATAATTTTTGCAGGATTTGAGCCAAGCCTGCTGCTGGTGTACCACAGCTGACCCTGACCTTTTGGGTTATCTTGCTATTTAGAATGCAGTGGGAAATAAAAGCTAGTAAGGGTAAAACTTAGTGTCAGTGTCCTTGCTATTTTACACAGAGAAAGTATTTCCAAGACTTTTGACATTTTCAGAATGGTTTCCTGAGACTTTCAATGGCAAAACTACCCCAATGAGGCCAACAACATAAACTTGAATTGCAGGATGTGGCTACTTATACAACAGATTCACAACATTGTTGGGTTTATGATATTACCACATCCTGTAAATGTTCGAGTCATTAAAGAATTTAGTTCTGAAAACATTGTTGATATTTAACACTAAAACAGGAAGCAGCCATTTTAGCTAACAAATAATGAATTATTGGGATTCATGCATATATACGTGTACATATGAACCATAGGGAAAATACTGTCATTTTGATTTTCATGTGGGTTGGAACCTATGCTGGGGGTCATTTCACCAAAACCTGTGCCTTCCTGTTTCGCTCCTTCTGGCAAACTGACCGGAGAGAATACACTTGGTTTTCTACCGCACAAACTTAACTTCAAAGCTTTGAGAGTAGCCATTCAAAAATCTACGTAAATCAAAAGACAGTTGATAATAAAGGAAATGTAAAGTCTTGGATAGGACAACTATTCCAGGTGTTTAATTCCAGTTCTTAGTCCAGGAGCAAAATTCTTCTAGCACTGACCATCATACATATCTTACAGCATTTTCTTGTGCTTGTAACAGTCAGTTGCATGTATTGCTAATGCTGCAATTCAGCCCAAACTGCTATTTTGGCAGTAAATTTACTGTTTACATTTTAAAGTCTATAACATGTCAGTTAAAAATTCATATAAATTGTGAATGTGGCTATAAAAAAACGTATTTCAAGAATATAATCTTTAAAACAAAGAAGCATTTAGTAATAAATACTTCTTGCTTTTCTAGTGAGTAGCTTTGGTATATGTGGAGGTAAAAAAAAAACTTGATTCTGACAAAACTTTGCTATAATGTTGGCTGTGCTCGTGTTGATGGGCTGTGCCAGCTATCAGGTATGCTTCCAGGTAACTGCTTAAAGGGACTGACTCTGGGCTTCCCGATGACCTCACATTAAGTTGAAGATCACAGCAATGACAATCAGTTCATAGGACATACTGATAGATGTCAGCTGTGGATAAAAACACATTACAGCATTCTTTTGGGTAGAGATGTACTATAACTCTGTGTTTGAACACCTTAAAGTTTTGCTGTTAGATCTATAACCAGGACACTGTTACTGGTACTGCTGACTCAGTGTGATTGCTGCTACTTTCCATCTTTCCCATATGTAGATATAGATGAATGTCGCTACGGTTACTGCCAGCAGCTGTGTGCCAATGTGCCTGGTTCCTACTCCTGTACATGCAACCCAGGTTTTACCCTTAATGATGACGGAAGATCATGCCAAGGTACTGTGTTTGGTAAACTATGACTGAAATATTTGGTCCCAACCCCTAAAACTTGCTTCATTTTTGGAATACAAGTAACTTTTCCAACATTGCTTTTGAAAATGTTCATAGGTTTGTCAGCCTGAGATATTGCACCATTCCTCGGGGGTGGGGTACAGGTGCAACACGACCAGTGTATCAGGATAAATATGCACAGAGGCCCAAGCCACCTCAAATATAGATTTACTCAATTCACTTAATTTACAGAGAGTTTAGATACTGAAGTTACTTTTAAAATCTGACCTGTGTGACCCACCTGAGAGAGAAAAACTCTGTCAGAGATCTGAGTCTCCCAAGCTCCAAACTCAGGTCCTGAGCATCAGACCACCTTTTGCTGTTATGTGCTACGTGAATCAAAGTCAACTCAACCACTTCATAAAGACTCTCCCTAGCTAAGCAGGGAGCATCTTCCCACACGCTGCAGGAAAGCGTCTGTGCTGATGATGTAAGTGCTTTCCAGAAGCTGCTAATATCCTAAAAGGAAAACAAAAATTGATTTGGTCATAGCCCTAGGTTTCCATAAGGACCATTCCTCGTTGCATTGTCTTCCTCAGGTACATCCTGCTGCATTTTGTCTCAGGTCTGTTATGACAAAATCAGTTCAATGGTTTTACAATTGCAGGATAAAGACAGAAGCATTTGTAATAAATATTTCATCCCTGTCTTCCATGTTATTTTTTTTATTGAAGACATTGCCAAAATGCTTCATTTCCAGGCTTGTGTTTCCAACATGCTATTTCCAGGCATCAGCTTTACTCCCAATAAATGACACTGACTTAATTATATTTTTTCAGAACAAATCATTTTGACTGTACAGCTAATCTCTTTGAAATGCTTTACAGTAATGAATTGAAAATAGGGTTTGGGGAGAAATCACTGATGATGCATTGGGTATTGGTTTCCTGTAGATGTGAATGAATGCACAAGTGAAAACCCTTGCACTCAGACCTGCGTCAATACCTATGGCTCTTTTCTCTGCCGCTGTGAACCTGGCTACGAACTGGAAGCTGATGGAGTTAATTGCAGTGGTAACTGTCTTTAGTTATTTACTGTTTTGTTTTCTTTTATTCTACTGCGTTTTCTTTTTCCAATATATTGCTTTGTACATGGTTTTTAAAAAGATTTTTTGTGTTGGTCCATGGTTAGCAGCAGGATAGCTGCAACTCATATGATCTTCTTTCCAGTTAAAGCACACAGCAAATACTCAGAAAAGCACAATGAAGGAAGGCTGCAAATTATTTTAAAGAAATAAGCTAAATATTTAAAACTCCATCATAACAACAAAGCATAAGAAAACTTTTTCTAAATGCTGAACAGGAAGCTTTATTAGAGCAAGTAAAGCAGGGACTAGCCTAGAACATTCTTCTATGATTGAAGAAATACTTTATCTAAAGCACTTTTCCAGTTGTCTGTTGAATGCATGTATTCCTCTTGCTCTTAACTACTGCACATTTCTGCCTGAAACCTTCCCCAGTTTCCCCTGTATGGCTCTGGCTACACTTCAGAAACAATATATGGTTTCTTAGAACAGCTATTGCTAATTTGTTCAGCACACAGTAGAAGAGACTGTGCTTATGTCACTGTACTTTTTCCTCTCTAGTTTTTGGTTTTGTTTTATTGTTTTATTTTAACTGAAGGCAAAACTTATTTCTGTGCTTAATGTTCCCACAGCCTGATAAAATTAGAGAATCCAGCCAATATTTCTTGGAAGGAGAAACACACTGGAAAATACTTGTTTTTTAATTTACAGTAAACAGATGTAACATGCTGTTTCTGAGAGAGAAGACATGTGATATGCAGTATGTGTATAGATCAGTGTTTCCAAAGCTGTTCTTCCCTGTGAACCTTCTTATTATAAGGGAAAGAACAAAGACTTAAATCTCAAAAGGCTCTTACGCATTTAACACTTAGAGCTGCAACACCTAAGTTTTCTGCTTTCTAATGGATTTTCTGCTTCTAAGACTCCTGCACCTTTTTATGCGCTCCTGAGCTAGTTGGAGGCCTGAATCAGTTAAGTTTAATGCAATGCCACATAAATATTGCCAGTACAAAATAGTGACAGAAGAGGTGGTCCTTGAGCCTTATTCCTGTCTGAGAGTTAAGCCAGCAAAAGGCACTTGCCACCACCCAGATTTAGAGCAGAAAACCTTTTCTTGACAATACTGTGCAAGAATATGCTTATTAAAGCAGGTCAGATTTCTCTGGATGAGCTTCCTTCGCTTCACAAGCAAACACTAGACATCACTGAGGCTTGCAAAAGCAATGCCTCATTAGGAGGACACTCTTATGAGACACCCAAGATCCAGATGTACTTCAGTGGCCACTGGATTAGCCCATGGCCTAGCAGCCAGCTTACCTTGAAGACGGGAGGCATCCCTGTCCCAATTTAAGGAGAGAGGCAGAGATTTCAATCTGTCTTTCCCAACATCAGGATTATTTTCTAATCAGAGAGGCCTTGCACGTGCATTAGATGTGCTCTGAAATGCCTACCATCTCATCCTCTGCAGGCAGTCAGCAGAATGCCAGAAGTGTTCAGGTGTGCAAAGGCATGTCTGTCCTGTGTGGGCTCAGCAGCAGAAATGTAGGACACTCGGGGCTTTAAGTCCCTCCAGCACTTGACAGCAGCTGAGCACAGGTTATATGAATCTGATGTGCTGGAGGTCTGGGGATGGATGATATCTCAGTCCCCTTATGGAGTCAGCCCATTGTCCATGTTTTGTCAGGAAGCTGGTTTTTTTTGGCAAACTTGCTGGGGCAAGTCACACAATAACAGGACTATGTAGGTGCAGAGTTCCTTTCATCTCCCTTTTGATAATCTGGTTGCAGCCATAAAGCCACTTCAATGTATTTGGGCTTCAAATACATTCCAATGCATCTGCACAGAACACCAGAATTGGATAAATGGACTGAGCCCAATTTAGAAGAAAGGGAAATTCAGGCTGAAGAGTAAAAGTGACTTGCCTGGGAGAGTCAACATGTCAGAGCTGGGAATAAGAACTTGGGAGTTCCTGGCTGGGGCTCTGGCCTTTGTTTCTTTCTTCCCCAGAACAGGGAAATAAGGAAATGATTAACTGCAGCCTCCCTCAGTCTAGCGCCTTTGCATGTGTTTTCCCCTCGGTCAGCCATGCCTCCATGTGCAGCTCTGAGGTTCGTCTTTCTTGCTTGAGCACAGTTCTTCAGAATACAATGACTGGTCAGTTCATAAGTGCAAGAGGAAAAGAGCAAAATTTCTGCTTTCAATCAGAGGTTTGACAGACTGCTTAGCTTCCTGGGTATCTGGGAGACGGCTGGACCTTCCAGTAGGTCTGACCAAAGCTGGGATGAGCTTTGTAGTCTTGCTGGAATGCCTTGGAAGTAACTCGCTAGAGGCTAGGAAACATAAAACAGCCAGGGCTGGCTGCAGGAGATCTGCTGGGACCCATGTGGCCCTGGGAAAGGGAAGTTTGCTCTCCAGAAAAAAAAAAAAAAAAAGAGAAAAAAAAAGAAAAGAAAATCACCGCCAAGTCTCTCCTTTCAAATTACAGTTGCAGCTTTGTCGTTGGAGTAGCTCTATCTCTGACGTAAAACAGAACTGAAAGCATGGCCAACTAGTGACAGGTATTCGAAATGAAAAATAAATAAATAAATGCCATACATTGTGTTCAGCAGCAGCTTTGGCTTCCCTAGGAGAAAAATGTTTAACCAATAACTTCTTGTATAGCATTTTTTCAGGTTGCTGCAGAACCCTGGGGAGCTGGAGGGTGCCAACCTCCAGCTGGGGTGATGGGCAAGTAGTCTGGATGGCCACCTGCCTGCAGGACTGCTCGTTCGACTGTAAAGCCAAAGATACTAAAGTTTGTTTTACCACTGCAGACATGGATGAATGCAGCTTCTCAGAGTTCCTCTGCCAGCACGAATGTGTGAATGCACCTGGTTCTTACTACTGTATCTGTCCTTCGGGCTATAACTTGCTTGACGATAGCAGAAGCTGTCAAGGTAAGAACATTCCTGAGCTGATTAAAACCCGAGGGGCACAGAAAATAGGTCCTGTGTCTGGAAAGAGATTTTCAAGAATTGAGATACTTGGTCTTGGCATTGCACAGTGAAATACTCATAGGGGCCAATTATGTAATTCTGGTAAGAATGCCATCACGTGAATAGTCCCACTGAGGTCAATTGGGGTGTGTTGGTGTAAGTAAGATTTTACTGTCTAGGAAACAGCTACACAGGAAAGCCCTCAGATCCTCTCCTCTCTGCTGCATGTCTCTCTTTAGTTTTCCCATTCTCTAATATCAGAGAGCTTGAGCAGCTGATTTCATAGGATCATAGAATCACAGAATGGCCTGGGTT
>NW_010101914.1:0-2934 GCF_000699245.1 Pterocles gutturalis
AATATATTTATATATCTATATATATTTTATATATATAATATATAAAAGGCCCTTAAGATCATTGAGTTGAACCGTAAACATAACTTTGTTGAGTCCATTACTAAACCATGTCCCTAAGTGTTACATGTATACATCTTTTAAATGCCTCCAGGGATGGCACCACTTCCCTGGGCAGCCTCTTCCAGTGCTTGACAACCCTTTCAGGGAAGAAATTTTCCTAATATCCAATCTAAACCTCCCCTGGTGCAACTTGAGGCCGTTTCCTCTCATCCTGTCATTTGTTACTTGGGAGAAGAGACCAACACCCACCCCTCCCCAGCCTCCTTTCAGGTAGTTGTAGAGAGCGATAAGGTCTCCCCTCAGCCTCCTTTTCTCCAGGCTCAACAACCCCAGTTCCCTCAGCTGCTCCCCACAAGGCTTGTTCTCTAGACCCTTCACCAGTTTCATTGCTCCCCTTTGGACACGCTTCAGTACCTCGGTGTCTTTCTTGTGGTGAGGGGCCCAAAACTGAACACAGTATTCAAGGTGTGGCCTCACCAGTGCTGAGTACAGGGAGACAATCACTTCCCCAGTCCTGCTGGCCACACTATTTCTGATACAAGCCAGGATGCTTGTATTGATCCAACATTCACAACCTTTCCCTCATCCACTAAGCAGGTCACCTGAAGTTGAACCACTTACATTCATTATGCCACATTTCTGTGATCTTTATATGATGCATTAATTGCAATTGATTGCATGATTTCTAAACTATATTAGCAGTATGTTTTTACAATTTTCCTTCTACAGGTATGGGAATCCTTTTTAATTTCTTATTACTTACAGGAGAGTTTATCTTAATCCATATATGTACCTAGTGCATGATGTAAGGTTCACAGTTTGGTTAGCAGGTTGTCAGAGTTCAATTAAATAATTTACATCACACAGCATTAATACATGGGCTTTGGCAATACATCTCATGCCATCTGTTTGAAAGTTTGGAGAGCTCAGAGATTAGTCAGACAGAAATACTAATTGTTACTTGGAATTCATATTGTGATAATTCATTTGCCAGTAAGCCACAAGGAAAGAAAGCTTTGAAGTATTAATTCCCTTCACAAAAAAATAAAGAAAAAAATTGGTAGATCACCTACAGGTCAGGTGAACAAACTAGACAAGTCCATGAACTAACTTAAAAACAGAGAGACTTTACAATTGAAACCCTTTGAGGGAAGGGATAGAAAAATAAATGCTCCTCAGCATGGTTTATATTGACCATATCTAGAGAACCAGGTGAAATGGTAAAACATCTGATAATATTTTAATTCTAGGCTCTGCAGATTTTGTCTGTTCATAACTCGGAGAGGACTTCTGAAACAGTTTCATTTTAGGTAACGGCTCATGAGAAAACTCAGGTTGCATCAAGTACACAAAAATAACAAAACTACTCCCACAAAATAATCTCTAGAAAGAAAAATCTTGTAAAATTACCTTCTTTAAGGTTAATAATACTAAAATCCTTTGACCTGGTTAAGAACAGAGACTGGGTTCAAGGCAAACACCATAAAAACCAGAGGTTGTTGAGCATGACAAAGCACAAAGCAGACCAAGGTGGAAATGTGGGACTCAGCACTGTCTCCACAGCTAAAGCCCGAGAAAGGGTATCCAGCACCCCAATGGTGGATGATTCTCTGCTGAAAGAAGTCAAAGTATTGCCTAAGAGGAAAACAACTCATGGCTGATAAGAGCTTAACACCTAGAAGGCAAATACAAAAAAAAAAGTGTCATATTTTGATGACAAAATGGTTAGAGTGGCTGATGGGTAAATATGATGGACCATATGATGGGTTGTTGCATGGTAAGGGAAGAGGCCAAGGTACACAAAAGAGTTTACATTTCTCTTCAGAAGTTTCCCAGCTGGCGTCTTTCCTAAGGACAAGCACTTGTTTTCCAGATCTATCGACTTCAATAAGAGATTCTCTCATTTTACTTTAAACAATTTGTAGGAAAAATAACTCATTGATGAGTTATGGTGTCACCTCCTTTCTAGGTGTTCTTAGTCCTTATAAAGATATTCACTATTCTTCATATTATTGACAGTTCTGCACAGAAATTCACCATAACAGCACCAATATTTGACAGCACGGAGCTACTTTTGATCACAGGGCTGCAGCTGGTATATGAACTTCCTAGATCGATACGATGTTATCCTAAGTAAATAAGAAATGCTATTCTTAAGGCAGTAAATGAAGTTCATTCGAAGCAATGAGGAAACAACATCCGCAGAGAGACAGATGGTCTATCAATTTTCCAAAGATCTCCTCTGTACAGTCCTACTACATCACTCTATGGCAGAGCGTACGTAAAAGCTTTCATTGCTTCGGACAGTGATTTATAGTCCTTCATCAAAATCATGTGCTTCCTGAAAACTTCCTGGACATACAGTGTGCTGGTTTTATTTAAGCAGATGCACTGCTGCTACATTGCTTAGAGCTGATGCTCACTTTGCAAGACACAAGCAATCGAGTATGTCTGTCTGTTCACAGAGAAAAGGTTACTGGGTAGCCGAAGTGGAATGTAAGGATTGACCACAGGGGAAGACCACTGGAAATAAAAGGGGCATCTGGATGCCCACAATTTTAAGAGACACAGCTGCTGAAATGTATTAGTTTTTGCCAGTGTTCTCTCAAAATATATTGTCAAAACTCACATATCCAAAGGTAACAACTTAGAAGACACGGGTAACCACCTGCTATGCTCTAAGCTACTGAAATGTTTTCTAATGTGCAAGAAAATATGCTTGAACATAATTTAATTACCTTAAGCATGCCAGAAGAGGTATCATTTTCCATTTCTCTTTCTTTCAGAATAATAATCAAGCATTTTTTAGTAGGAGACTATCTTTGATCCCAAATTTACACCAGCAATCATCACCGTCACTTGAAAGCATTCCTG
>NW_010101914.1:2944-22879 GCF_000699245.1 Pterocles gutturalis
TTGTTTAACAAACTTGGAACCCAGGCTAATCTCACTCAGATCACTTCACCTGTTTGTAAGAAATTTAATACATATAAGGAGAGAGAGGCAGACGTAAAGTGACATGATGCATCAAACTCCTCATGCTAACAAGTTTTTTATGGAAATCACTACTTGGCAAATGAACAAGTGAGATTACTGAACAACGTGCCACCCCCAGTATTTTGTCTATGGGGTATTATGTAACAGCTGCTCTACTGACAATAATTTCCCTTTCTGGGGGAAGGTAGGCAGGCAGTAGTAAGCAGTTTCACTTTTAGCTCAAAGAATTTTACTCCTTGGTTGGGAAAGGTAAACCTAACAGAAAAACACATTACCAACTTATTGGATAGACAATGTTGAGCTCATTCTAAAACTTGTGTTAGCATGAGGTGTCCAAATCCAAGATTCTGATGTCTAGACAGAGGGATGCAATATTTTACTGCTGTGTATATACCCATTAAGCAATGGAACACGAACAAGCTTTTCATGGAAAGCTAATGCATTACAATTATTTCATAAAGGCAATCATGCTAGACTTCAGTAAAGAGAATACTCTAGCCACATTTCAATACTGTGCTTATATATTACATTATATATATAGTGAGAGAGAAATTCAGGAAGTTCCATATGAAACTGGCAAATGTATGAAGTACCGCAGGAGTGGTTTTGGAAGCAAAACCAGTGTTCAATCAGTTCCATTCATCTCTGTGAAGGAGAAATATATTTTTTCCTTTAATTCAAAATAAGCTGTGTTTTATTCCACAAGTTAACAGAGGTTTTAAGGAAACACACAGCTCCATTGATCCACTTAGCTTGCCTATCACAGGGTACTCAGACTCATATGTCAGAAAAGGCATATAGTTTAACGATCAAAGCCAAGGGTCTGGGAATCAAGCCATCTGGCTTATTTCACTGAAAAAAAAAAAAAAAACACAACAAAAAAACCGTAACAATTATAAAATGTACAAATTAAGGATAGGTTGGGACTGTTACTTGTTCAGGTGCTTTACAGAATAGGAGTTGCTGCACTTCTGCAGCAACACCAATAACCAGGCAGGCGCAGTCGCAGAGATCAGCTGCTGCGGAGCCGGCCCAGACCCCACTCCCACCTGCTGAGCAGTCATAGCAGCAATGGGCTGCTCTTGCCCTCCACCCACTCGCTCCTACAAACTCACCTGCCCACAGATGCCTCAGGCTTGCTCTGCACATGGGCTGAGAAGTGAACCAACTGGACCTGCGGCAACCTTCTCCCAGCGCCACCTCCTCCGGGCGAAGAGAGGTAATCTGGCTCTCCTACTGCTCATTATGAGATCGTGTGCCCTTCAGCAGCCCCAAAGATCCTGGGCTGGATAAATGAACTCAGCAGGCTACAGGCAGTCTATAAATGTCTGCAGGAAACGAGTTATTTCATCAGGAGGTTTGGAGTGCTTTATCAGTGATGGAAAGGTAATAATGTCTTAAAATGCTGATACATTCAGATCCAGCATAAACGGCATCCAAACAATTAACAAAGCCTTTCAGAAGTCCTTTTCCAAGCAGTCCCATAATTAGGGTCTCCTCCTAGGGACACTTTTTGGCCCAAATTCTCTTTACTTTAGTCAGCAAACACCAAAGTCTATTCCTGATTCTCCTATCATCATGTGAGACTACATCTTTTAGTGCTGCCTTAGCACCAACAAAAGAAATATTAAACACATTCTGATGCCTCACTTACTTTTTCCCTCTAGTTAACAATTAGATGCTTCAGCTCACAAAGCAGTGAGATGCTGGCTTTTTTCCACTACCACCAAGCTCTATTTTCAGATCTCGCACAATCACCCTTGAATTATAGGAAGTTATTTCTATCTCTCATTCTTGATCTAAAACAGATGGAAGTGGAATTCCAGATTTTGACTTGTGTAAGGGAAGAATAATTTAAAATAATAAAGCTCAAGGGCCAGATTACATGCAAGGAAAGCAACTGTGGGAAGCCCTTGGAGGGCATGAGGTAGAAGGAAGGAACAAACAGAAGAGGCCAGATACAGTAGTCTACATGAATATTAAGTTTTCTTCACTGTTTCAAAACAATTACACAGTGAGATCATTTAGTACATGCTTATATTTAAGCACAAAGATAAATTTCCTGATCTTACAATCCATGCTAAGTGTATTTATTTGTACTAAGGCTTTTATTTCACACTTTTCATTGTGAAAGCGCAGTCAGAGAAGTATATGATCACCCACCATGCGGCTCTGACTGCAAATACCGCAATTCAAGAGGAGCTTCTGGTAGAAAGCAAAAGAAACTGGAGACATCTGAGCAATAATTAACTGTTCAGATTTTAATTACCCTTGTGCTAGTTCAAAAGAGCATTGTTTTTCTACAATTTTTATCTGCAGAACACAGCACAAAATGTTTAAATTTCATCTTCTGTATAGTTATAACACTTGACATGAAGAAGCTTTTTCTCTAACCTACAACTAAATCAATTCTTTGTTTCTGCAGTGAGCACAGGACTGCGAGGGCCTGATTCCAAACTAAGCCCCATACAATTTTATTGAAAGTTGAGGAAGGAAACATACAGCACCACAGAAAGCTGGTCCCTAAGCAGGAAAGGAGAATATTTCATTCTGTCCCACTTGTACCACATCACATTTATAAGAATGTACAATTAGGACATGAGTCTTGGAAGATGTCGGACAGGAATAAATTACTTTTATAGAACAATTTATTTTTAATCATATTTAACAGAGTAGGGATAGACTAAAATAGCTTTATATGCAAAAATGTCAAAGATAGATATGGAATATGTAAATGGCTAACATTAGGAATGGACCAAAATAACAGAGTCCAGAAATACAGCTTTTGACAATGTTCTCCTACTGTCTCCTTGAGTAATAAATTAATCACCACATTTAGCATTCTTGTTAGTCATACAGCACAATCTTCTGCATACCACTCAGATTAATGTGGAAAGTTATTCTGTCTGTGAAGGACAATTCCTTTCAGTTGCCTAGGGACAATAACTTTAGCCTCAACTAACCTGCCAGTTTTGAAACTCTTATTTCACCTGGGCATCAGCCTAGTATCACAGCTCATGACATCCCAACAGGCCTCGAAAACGTCAGCTAGTAG
Source organism: Pterocles gutturalis (assembly GCF_000699245.1). Taxonomy (NCBI): domain Eukaryota; kingdom Metazoa; phylum Chordata; class Aves; order Pterocliformes; family Pteroclidae; genus Pterocles; species Pterocles gutturalis. The sequence continues at coordinate 6,081 of NW_010101914.1, forward strand.
TGAAATGTTCTCTACTCTACTGTCCATAGCAATACAGTTGCTACCAAACCAACAGCCCTACAATACCCATATTTTAATTTCATCCCCCTATTCCCCTATTATCCATTCTGGATATTTCAGAACACAAATATCCAAGAAAAAAAGGTAAAAAACACAGAAACAGTAGGAATAAAAGGTCACCTGGCTCTGAATATCTCCTTACTTTAGGACAAGGTTAATGCAGCCATCCTGTTTTCTCACAATATCCCTCAATACTGTCTTTCTCTAGAAAGAAATCTAGACATCTCTTGAATTCATTTATGCTTTTAGCTTCAAAATAGCTTCCCCAAAATTTATTCCATATGCTTATCACCCTCTCATGAAACACCCCATAGCCTGAACAGGAATGGACAAAAGTTTCCTCATCAACCTGACATGTGGCTGTCTCTTTCTGCTCCTCCTGGGCCTTCCCTGCATACAGGCTAATCTGACTGAGCTACCGATGGAGTATTCTTTTCTCTCCCCAGTTACAAATTCATAACCAGCAGCTCTGTGTCTCAACTTATTAAAAATATTATGCTGAAGTTGTGATTTTTAAAATAAATGACATGTAACCTATCCCTTTTGTACTATTAAAATACGTATTAATTCCTTCAATAATTAAACTCTTTATAGGCACTATTACTCCACAGCAGTAACACAATCTCAGAAACTAATGTCTCACTTACATTGAAGAAGAGGGTAAATAGGGCACATCTTGGCCCTTGTGATAAAGTTTGCCAGATGTAGTTTCACATGACTCTTCTTTATACACCAGAAATTAATTCAAAACAATCATTTAAAGTTAATAGCATTAAACTCTGCCCATCAAAAATGAGTTCAGTCTTGAATTTATCCCAGTACCTTGTCATTCAGAAGAGTCATAGAAGTTGTATGTTAATCTCTTGCCCACTCTAACTGTAAGGTGTCCCATGAGGGACAACGTGGTCTTCCACTCAGAAAAATGATAGAGATGGGTCCACAGAGGAAATCCACAGTATCTCAAAGGGACATTCTTTCATTTCTGATATAAGCTAATTTGGTTACCATTATTTTCACTGAACCCTCAAAAGAAATCTAGATAATACTAATAGTGGAAAACTGATGAGGAACAGTAGGAACAGTTGGAACCTGTCTGCCACTTTTGCGACACATTGGCAGAACGTTGCCATCATTGTGCATAGACTCTTGAAAAACAAGGGCTACTCTCTGCAAACAGCTATTACACTAAAAGAGTATCTGGCCACTCAGAACAGTTGTAATATAAATTCCTTATATTTGCAGCACATCCATCCATATAGGAGCTCTTATGACTACAAGGAAATAGAAATCCTAAATTAAACCAGAACTTGACTTCTTAATTTTGCACACATATTTCAGAGCAGAAACAGAAGGAACAGACAGTATTATTTAATCACTGTAACACTGTCTCATAGTGTAGTTAACTCCATGGTGGAAGTTAACCTTCCACTTGACCTAAGTGTCACTGATTAAATTACACTGGACAAATGAAGAGAACCTTGACTTAAGAAATTATTTTATTTTAGGCTTTTGAAAAAGAAAAAGATTATTTGGGTATATCTATTTAAAGGAGAACTGCATCACCAGTCATTTGGTTGAGGGAGAAGGCATGAAATGTTACTGTAGCTGACGACTGAGAAACCATTTCCCTTCTATTTTGCTGCAATACATGACATTTTCTTTAAACACAACCCATTAAATGTTGTTCTGAGAAATCCTTCAGTTACTGAAAGGGTTTCTAAGGAGCTCAGAGCACTGGAATTTCAAATCCCATAGGAAAATCTGGTCAGAAAGACAGATGTGATCATATTCATGAAAGCTTGTTTTCTGTATTCTTAATCACCTCCAGACATTGTAGAAGTCATATTGTGCAAGAAAGGTATAGTAACATATGCTTTGTTTGCTGCCTATTGTGTGTGTTACATTCCAAGTAAGGATTAAGTATCTATTTGGAAACTAAACACAAACCTCACACTTTATCAATACTTAGAGTCCCAAGATTGATAAGATTACTGAACATAATTGAGAATTAATTGTTGTTTTTTTTTTTCAGAGAGAATAAATTCATTATGCAATTTAGAAACCACTAATTCTAATTTACAGCCTTTTCACTACATTATCCATTCAAAAGAAAAAAAAATCTGAATCCAGGATCAATATCAACAGAAGTCCAGCTCAAATGTAATAAAAGTCAGCAATTAATTCCTGACTTACAATCTTCACTTGAAGCACACAAAAAAGCTTCTCTTTCTGATACTCAAACTCTGTTAGTGAAGAGCTTAAGAAAGAAAAAAACAAGAAAGCATTCTGCCAAGCAGTTTTCCTAAAAAACTTTGCCAGCATATAGCATAAATAATACTTAATTATTTCCTTTCTCTGATATTTTTGAGGCAATTGTTATCAACTGAATCAACACATGCTTGATGTCAAAAACAAATGAAGTCTGAGACTTACTGATGCTTTTATGGGGAAAAGAATGATTAGCAGGCAAAGTTAAATAGATACTGCCTCATTAACCTGTCACATTACATTTCATTACTGTCTTTCAGTTTCTAATGAGATGAGAACACTAAATGTTTACTAAACTACTATAAAAAAAAGAAAATGCTAAAATGTATCCATTAGCCAATGAAAATCACTCCCATGACACAGAGCAAAAAAAGCAAAAGTGACTTGCATGTCTTTCCTTGCTGATTTTTTAAGAACATAAATAAGGAATAATTACAAATACCATGTCACACTCGCACAGTATGGTTGTTGACAGCTTAAGTCAACAAAAAAAAGCAGCAAACATTGATGATATCAACAAGTTGCTTGTCTACGAAACAAAGACAACCATCAAAGAAATACTGATACGTTTCAAAAAATGAACTGCCAATTGGAAATGTGTTGTTAGCAATTTTTCTTATTCACAAAAATAGTCATGACTCAGCCTTTCTAATTGGAATGCTAGTCAAGGCTGTTTCTGAAAAATTGTAAGTCAGTACCTTCTTCCAGCACCCACATTATATTTCTAAGGAGAAAGCATGACAAATACACTGTTACTGTTTCACAAGACAATATCTTTAATGAAGAGATTTTCAACTTGTATTCATAATCTTCCTCCTTTCTTATGTCATTTCGTTAACCAGGAACTGATAGCTCAGTCACTGAACCTGCAAGCAAAAATAGGCTGAAGTGAACATTCAAGATTTTGCAACTTTTGGTTACTTAACTCTTGATTTCTTTTCCCACAGTATCCTTCCATAAACCCTTTCTTGCATTTTAACACCTCATAATGAATTCAGATAACTTTTCTGTTACAGGTTGTTTGGTTTGGTTGTGGTGGAAAATTCTATCATTCTGATTTATCACTCCCCATACAAATTTGAGCGAACAGGTCATTCCAGATGCAGTACATGACAGTTTTCTGCTGTTTTCCAGATGGGTGTTATCTTTAAGATTTCAGTTTATTTTTTCATTTCCTCGTATATTATAGTGACTAGGCACTGAAAAGTTCACATACCCAGTTAAAGGCTAACTGGAACAAGAAATAATAGGTCAAAAGAGATTCATTTAAAAACAAGATTTTAAGGAGTCTAAATTGACATAGATTAAGCAAATACTGTGAATATGCTATGAAGGCAATTTTAAAAGATGAATAGAATATTTCTCTGGCAAGAACAGATCTCTCAAACTACAGCTACATTCCTGACCACTGAGGACTGCCATTCAGCACTTATGTTTTGTCAGATGTGCTACTTCAGTATCTGAAGTTGTCACAGCACTGAGTATGACCATTAACTATACCTTCGAAACTAATATAAGGAACAAACTGCAGGTTCACAATTATTAGCTTTGTCACAAGCCAAATTGCAGAAAAGTACCTTTATGCTCACTGCCTTCCACCCACCCAAAAAGCCCTTGAAAGGCATGCATTAACAGAACTTTGTTCCACATTTCTTGGTCTCAATCTCCCATCACCTTTTACTTCCCTCTTCTTTTCCCAAATGTAATTCCTCTAACCTTCCTCTTCAGAGGGAATGGGTGGTTTAGTGATTACTGTAATTTCTTTTGGTACTGTTTATCTAGTGCAAAGTGAATGTAGTGAAAAAGAGTCTACTGCTGAGATCATCTGTCATCTGGGTTCTGGAAATCATCAACTTGTTGCCTCAAAAGCTACAAGTCACATTATACAAATTATTTGACACTGAGCAAGTCTGAATGATTGCACCAAAGCACAGACCTTCAGGCACGATTGGCACTGAGTAGTAATGTGCTGACAATGTTTTTCTTTAAACAAGATGTTAATTTCTCGGAAGTTTTCCATGGTCAAGATAAAGAGAAGCAAGTCGGCTAGAGAGTGGATCCCCAGGAGACTCTAGGGCAGGCAGGCCTCAGCAGCTGTCTGTTGACACTTGCTGATCTAAGGACTCTGTCAGAGGAGATGGTTTCCCAGGTAAATGTTTCAAAGGGCTGGGGAAAGGAAAAACCCATACTAAGAAGCAACTTCCCATTACAGCTCATTAAACTCTGGATTGGGTCCAGACAGCTTGGCAAGCAGTGGGCAAAAAGAGAGAGGCAAGAAAAACGAGACTCATCTTCAGCAAAGCATGGCTTGCGCTGCCTCCTCTTCCTCTTGTGGACAGCAAAAGCTGCCAGCACAGCATAGGGACTTCAAAGACAAACCCTCCTACCACCTGTGAAGGTAGCCCCAGGAAGGAAGGCTAGCCTGGCAGCCAGCAGAAAGGCAGGCAACCTGCTCATCCCCAGCAGAGCCATCCAACAGAGGAGAGCTCAGCTTAGTGCCTAGGGACAGCCTGGAAAGATTCCCGTGTTACTCTTTCAGCACTCAAGCCACCCTGTTCATCACTACTCCAACCTTTTTCATTGGAAAGACTAAGTGTTATACAGATGGCTGCTTAAGGTTGTTTTGTTTTTCTGGTGGTTGTTGGTTTGAGGTTTTCTTTTTTTTTTTTTTGTGGGGAGCAGCATCACTATTGCCTTGCATCAGTGAAACCATACTGAAGCTATCGAAACAAGAAAAGTTAAGCTGAATCCACATATCAGGCCAGTTTAATCAGAGCAAGAAACAAATCAAAAAATGAAGAATTATGCATGCTCTCAACTAGACCTTCACTTCAAGATTTTAGTTCAGTCACTTTTGTGTTTGCTGTATAGATGCACATTTAATATTTCTAGCTAAAAATAAAAGGGTGGTGAAATCCAATCTTATCTGTTAAAATTTACAAAGTATATTAGAATTAAATATACTTCAGTTCACTTCAGATCTTATGAGAAAAAACAGACACTAATAAAAATTCTTATAATAGAGTATCTTTTATTTGAAATATTAAACTGATTATAAAATCTCTCCTAAGGTATGAGTGCTCATTTTCTCAATTCCATCAAAGGTTATGTGTACACAAAGCTGTACAGCCCTCATTGTAACAGCTAGGCCAAAAACATTTTTCTAAAATGAAATATTGGTAGGAAAAAAAAAACCACACACTTAATAGCTTTATTTCAGCAAGTGCAATAGCTGATGGCCCCATTGAGCTATCAGTATCCACTCTCACATCTTTCCTACATCCCTTACCTCAGTTGGTTCTAGTATCAAACCAATAACAACACTTTTTTAAAAAGAAAAAAAACATACTTGCAACTATTTCACTCATTTATCAGCTCATCACAACATTGCAATCAGTTTCTCTAACTACTCAGGTAGATACAATTGACCATGAACCTTATCTTCCTGTAAGAAATCACTCCTTTTTCCTAAAAGAAATTACTCCTGAGAGTCTGGAACCCTATAACTGAAAAAATATTAATCTTTTTCAATTTTTTTAAATGGAAATGGCAACCAATGTAGTAAAAGATACCTCTAAATTACTAAAAATTTCTTCTCCCAAAGTCCTGCAATGACATCAACTGTCAAGCACTGTTTTGGAGAATAGTCCTCTCTGTGGTGAATCATTATATCTCAATTATGGGGGCTGAAGGCATATCCAAAATGCCAGATGGCACGATTCACAAATATCCTTTAGTCAGGCTCTGCATTAAGATTACCACACATCTAAAATGAGACAAAACTCTGGAGGCTATGGCATTTAGTCAAGACACATGACAAGAACTTTGTGTCTAGGTTGATGACTACATTAATCTACAAAATGCCCTATTTCTTTCAGTCCAATGATTTCACAAGTTTACCATGAATAAAAAACTACTCAACAAGACAGGAGAAATGAGTCAACAAGATGACATCTGAAGTTCCATATTTTCTTAACGCTGGATGAACAGAGTAAAGAAAAAGATAAATTCTTTAAAAACAAATGTAACAGCAGTATTGGACACCTGTGAATGATCTCTTTCCTATGATGTATTTCCCTGAACAACTGAGGGTGGATAAAAGTTCTCTTAACAGAACAGGAAGACAACTGCTTCTTTAACCCCCTGATGACAGAAGCAAATTGTTTTGTAGCTATGGGGAGAGATTTGCCACGACTGTGCAAAACAGATCTCTCCCCCTTGGTATTGTACAGAGCTACAGCACTGCAGTTTCAGTGATCACAATTTTCATTCTCCTTGGAATGCTCCTTGGTGATATGAAGGTTTTCTACTTTATAAAAAGTATCTAATTATTGAACTGCCCTCTCCTGCTGGCAAAAGTACTCTACCCAACTTCTAAACGTTATCTGTTTTACATTTTAACTCTTTAGCCATACAAAAAAAAAAAAAAAACAAACAAACAAAAAAAAACCCACCAAAAAAACAAAACCCATACACCCAACCAAACAAAAAAAAAAAAAAATCAAACCAAACCAAACCCAAAAAAACACTTTTAAAAAAAATGTGTTCTAGTGGTATACAAACTCTTTTGGAAACCATCAACATTACATAGTGAAGACGCCTATTTATTTTATGTCTGTTACTACTTTCTCAAGTCTGTTTCCAAACATCTACCTCTCAAAAGCCCATTCAGTGAAGTCACTCCACTGAGTGAATTCCTACTCAACACTAGGAATAAAGAGCATATAATCTGGCTTTAAATTATTGAAGTCTAAAAAGCATTTCCAGTTGTAGCAGTTACAGCCACAGTTAGGTTTTTATTATCATACATACACAAGCTTTATCACCAAAACCTCCCCACATCACATCTTACATTGACTGACATTATGCATTTATTACATCTGTGTTCTGTATGCATCTGGATAGGCTTTTTTTGGTTTGGGTTCTTATTTCCCCTTCAGTAAGCACGTTTCAAGATGGAAGTGAAATGGAGAATTAGAACAACTTTAGTGATCACAAGAATGTCAATTACAGCTGAAAGCCCTGAAAGCTGCACTTATCCCAGTGACCTGCAGAGCACAGAAAGTGGAAAGATAACAAGTCCCTTGTGTTTTTTGCTCTGGCTATGGGCTTTCTCTTGACAAAACCAAAAAAAGATTCTGTTCATGACAGCAAACTCCATCACAGAGATCTCTGTCCAGAAGACACTCTCCTTAAACCAGCTGATTGATTCACACAGAAAAATGAAAGTATCAATGTATCAGCCACATTCATTTGTCATTTGATACATGTTAGTGTTCTAAATTAAAGTATGGAATAAAAACATAGAAACACAGGAAACCTCTCCCTTCATGGGAAGTTTGTAGTGGAAATTATTACTTTGGCTTTGGCCCCATCTTTAACTTTCTTGCAGGTGAAAACCCACCAGAGTAGATGACACTGTCAAAGTACCCATATTTGTGGTACCTCGGGCTACATTTTCCTTGGGAAAAATAAAATATACTTCTTGCAATGGTAATAATTATTTCATCTTTAAGTAACAAGCTGAGGGTATCTTAAAAGGCCTCTGATAGTTCTGTCTTCAGATGCACTGTAAAATATTTTTCATTACCATACAAAACAGTATTTTTGACTGATTTGTTTTGACAGAAGTTGTGCATCAAAGAGCATGAATCCAAGCTATCCTGAGTCGTATTTAGGCTCTACTCAACTCTTAAATACGGTTTTCCACACAGATTGCAATTCATCCTGATGCAAAGAACTGAAAGAACAACTACTTCAGTCCTAACAGAAATAATCTGAGTAATTTTATTTACAGGGATACTTCTTGTTCTTTGCTCTTCATTGAGCACCATAGTATTTTACTTACAGAGATTTGTATGTGATGTAGTAACACCTCTCATCTGATTCTGAAATGTGAATGATAATCGCCTCTTTTTTCAGGTCCAAAAATGAACAAAATTAGCACAAAATTATGACAGAGAAGTGAGTATATGAATAAAAATCCAGTGTGTGAATTTTGGTTTTCCCCTGACAGAGCATCAGACTAACTGAGATAATTTTTGAGGAGCGGTCAAGTATGATGCACGGAGAGTGGGGTAGAAAATGGTCATCATTGATAAAGAACGAAGGGCCTCTAGGTCATCAGTACAAGTGCTAATATCTGTATGTGCCCAAAACATACCTTGACACCTACAAGACCACCATCTGTGGAATAAAAGTCAGCAGAGAGTAAATAATAAAGCAATTTACAAGCCTCAAGGGCAGAGAGCTTTTCACCCTTTCGTAGGCAAAATTAGAACTCCAGCAAGCATGGATACAGTGTTACAGAACGGGGAATACAACTTCCTGCATTGTAGGAACACAGTAAGACAATAACATACTTTAGAAATCATCACTTAACTGTTTCTTTACTAATTTACTTTCTCCATCCTCCTTCTGATAATCTGATAAAATAATTTACACCGCAGCAAGTAGAGGAAGAAACTATATGCTCAGGAATCTCCATTCTAAAAAAACCACTCTATATTAAATATTAATATGCCTTCCTTGGTATTGTACAGGGTATATGGACAGAACGAAAGGAAACTATGACTCACATTTTCCACTCAATTTATACAAAGGCTTCCATTAACATACCAACAATCAAATGCCTGCAGCAAGAAGAGCATAACCTCCTCACCAGTAAATGTAAACTATATGTCCACGTGCACACACATCAAGAGGCTCTGATTACACCCAATGTAATTAGAAACTCAGATAGTTTGTAATAACTAAACCCAAGCTGCACACATAGTCTTAGGGCCATATTCTGTCCTTGGAAGGATACTCACAGGTTGCATGGATTTCCACATTTCATTGAAGCACTGCAGTAAAACAGATCTTGATTGTGGTTTTCATACTTCAGTAGCATTTGGCTCTAGCACATTGTAATTAAAATGTAATTTATATCAGGCCTCACTGCGGAGCCTTGGACATTGACAAATTCAAATTTAAACCCCTTCTATATCTGCTTTTAGAGGGTTCATCTAACTGCTGATTAATCAACAAATGGATTATTATCATCCCACTGCTGTCAATTTATGAAGAGATACTTTATCTGTCTTTCAGGAAGCAATGATTTCTCAGCATTTCTCAACTTTCGCTACATCATAAAAGCACCTCTCCTGTGTGTCTGGGAAGATGCTGTTCATCACCCTTCCCACCACATGTCTACAGACAGCAGAAAGTATGAAAACCTAACTCTCAATTCTGATAAAGCTATGCTGGTATAACACCAAATAAAACTAGGGGTACTTCACTCTTCAGCTTCAGTGTTGGACTTACCGAAAAAAATTTATAATTACCTCAGAAGAAAGACAGGGGAGAAGAGAAGAGGAAAGGGATGAGGCAATGCCACAGCTGTAACAAAACATGTTCTGACTTGGCTATTGGTAGCATGAGACACAAGCAGAGGAGCCTGATGTGGCCGTACCTGCCCTGCATGCCAGCCGTTACAGCCAGTCAGGCCATGGCAGCACTGCGGCTCCATTTCTCCACAGGTGCATCCAACACCATTAAGTAGACAAGACAGGAAGCCTCAACTACAGCTCTCTACAACAAGTCCAGTGCCTTGTCCCCCTTTGGTGACAGCAGAACAGCATTAGCATCTGTGGTTTGGATAAGGGATTAATCCCATGGCCGTACACTACCTATCTCCCTGATTTTTTTGAGAGAGCGTGTGGAAAAGCCCTACGTAATTCTACAGGGACTAAAGTTCTGGAGTAAGACCCATATGATCGTACACTATGTGCTCTGATGTCCTTTGAGTGATGCAAAGTATTTTATATTAATTAAGAACACATGAGAACAACTTTCATACTGAAGCATCCAGACACTCTCTTGTGTCAATTGCCAATTAAAATCTGAATGAAATTTTCCAAGAATTCTTACTAAATGTTACTACACTTATTTGGCTCTACAGATCTTATTATTTAAAAATAACAACGAAAACAATGTTCAGGAACAGCGTGTTAAAAGTTGGCAGTAACATATCAAAGCACAAAGGAATAAAGATGGTTTACTATTTCTTCTCTGTACTGCTGAAGTACCAAATGTTTAGAGCAAGCATTATCACTTCAACTACTATTTTGGCACATAGTAGTCTGAGGACCTGATGGGCATGACTGTCAAAAATTAAAGGTTCTTAGCACAAACACTTTCACCAACCAAACTACCCTTGCCAAAAACTAGCCGAGTTACTGAATCATTCTTATACTTCCCTCATTTTTCATTTCAAAATGCTCCTTTTCTGCTAGAAAATATATTTATGTATGGGATGATTGTTTACCATTTACATTTGCACAACAGGGCATTTTTCAAGTGTTTTATATATATTTGTTTACCATTAAACAGAGGAAGAAAATAGTTTTCCATGGAAAAGAAGTAGTTTTCAAGATTTAGTGCAAATTCAGAGGTTCAGGTGGTTCATAAAGAACCGCTATAAAAGCTTACATTTCAATGCAGTTCATGTAGCAAATCATCAGAACTATAGAAAAAGAGAAACAAATCCTTGTGCAAATCAGATGTATTTTTCTCTCCACCACTACTGCTCAGAACAAATAGTTAAATTATTACAGTTCAAACTATATTTAGGATAAAGTAAGCAAAAGGCATCCTGCTGAGAACAAGAAAGAACGGAAAAAAAGATGACCATACTTTCCGAGAAGAGCTTAAGTACAGTTGATGGAAATAGTTTTTCTTTTCCATAGGGTATATCCAAGGGGTTTGTAAATTTAAGTTCTCCTTGCTTACTCCTAGGCGGTGAGAAGGAAGAGAAACCAGACAGCTATCCATTAGGGGAAAGACTTTGATGTGTCTGCATGACTAATGAACACACTGATAAAAATCTATCCCGGTAAACTTTATAATCTATTTAACACGTCCCTTATCCTCAGTGGAAGGGAGCACAGTCCTTCAGGATGTAACACTATAATGGAAACCTCTGTCAAAAGAAATGTGGTACACAGCTGACGATCAGAAAAAATATGTTCATACCTAGTATGTGTTTTACTGAACATATATACCTATGCTGCCATATAAAACTCTATAACTTAGGGAAAAGGTGGCTTGCAGGACTTATTATTTTGAAAACATGTTTTACTCAGACATATTATTCAGAAGCTGTTCACTAACTATATGCAGTTTCATTACAACAATTAACTTACTTTACCAAATAGAAGCATTTTTTTATTTTCTTGTTTCTGCAGATTTAGCTGTGTTTGAAAGGTAGTATTGCCTCTCTCACTCACATACAAGCAAATTTAGGCCAATGGATAGGGACAGACAGTCTTTAGTCACCTTAATCTTTTACTCCAAAAAGACTAAGCCAGCACACAGAAGCACAAGATGCCAAATCTTCTTGAGGAAAGACTCGGTTCATCAGCCAAACCTCAAATTAAAGTGCAAATAAAGCCAAGCCACCAGCTTCAGACACTGTTTACACCTCTGAGCTCTCCAGCAGTTCTCCCCTTACTAGCATCACTTCATGGGAACAAGCCTGAAATAGTGGAAGCTAGTATTGTAATAAAGGGGAACACAGTTCTTCTGCTGAGACAGATCAACTCCTCCAGATGTGAGACACAGATTTTTAGATCCAAATCTTTTCTGGTTTAGCAAAATTAAACTCAAAGTTATTGCGGCTCCAAAAATGCGTACAAAACACATACACATGCTCTTTCAAAAGACTGTAGGAAATATTACTTTCAGATTCATCTAGCTCTTCACTATCCACATGCAGCTTGGTCTGGTCCAAAACATGCTTCTAAAAGCAGCCACCCCCACTTTCTAAAGCCAGGAGGAAGGTCACAGCCTGGTCCCACGTGCAGGGATGCACCCCCAGCTCCTCACCATGCTACTTAGAGATGGTCCTCTGACACCCCCAGCAGCACCTGGGCACCTCAACCTCTTCATAACAGGCCATCTACAGCACCTGTGACAGCCCTGTTCCCCACCCCAGGCTCACTCCAAGGGAAGGAAAGCACAGAACCCAATGCACAATCGCTTCTACTCTTTTTAGGGTTAAATGGTGTAAATCAGTAAAATTTTATGCTTTCAGCTAACCAACAGAGAAAACAGTTCTGCTTCATCAAAATGTCAGTGTGTCACTTAGCCACGTCTTATTTGATTCCCTGAAAGAGCATTACAGCTTTCAGTAGACAGCCATTAGAAAAGGCAGTGATCTTATAGTTCAGACTCTGTTTTACACACATGAGATTTAGTACACGCACAAATAATTAAAAAAAAAAAAATCATGGCTTCCATTCAAATTAAGGTGATGCATAGATCACTGCATCCATATCCAAAATTTGTTTATACTCTTCATGCTGGTGCTTCCCTGCCACTAGCTATGTAACTGAAAACATATCCCTCACTCCAGATGTTCAGTGAAAACTAGGTAAATTCCATTACAACACAAACAAATCCTTCAATAAAGATGATGATACAAACTGCTGTCTCTCGTTTTGGCCCTATAAAGAGGGAAGCAGAGTCCCATACCTCAGTCCTGCATAATGATCAAATTTGAACAAATCAACAAATTTAGCTTTATCTTTTTCAGTTTCACATTCCTACAGCTTCATGCTAGACACTGTTGTGACCTAATAATGTGAATCTACTGTAATTTTTAAACTTTCTCCTTCTCCAACAAATTAAAAGCACACAAATATTTCACATCCATATTCCACTTTGGGTTGGTGTATATGCTTTGCTTAGATGTATCCCCTTTTAAAGCCCAGCCACTGCATGTTAGTACCAGCAAGAATGTAAATCTTCAAACAATCAGGTATGCTGATACATAACATTTAATACACAGCTGACTAAACACCATAAGTGTTTGCTTCAGTATCATTACCACCTCTGCCCACAGTGAGAATATCAAATACTGTATAATCACAGTGCTATGACAACAATGGTTCCATAGAAGGTTGCCTGTGGGACCTACTAGTATTATAATGGCTCCGTGAAACCTAGTATGACACTGGCTCTAAAAATTAGTGGGTTTTGCAGACATATGCTCTGCATGCATGTGTGTATTTACACATGTAAATGCTTGCATGTGTACATCCGTATAGATGCTCACCCTGCATCAATATTAAGTCTTCAAAGAGATTAATTTTAATAACCATTGAACATTTTAAAATAGATTTTAAAGGTCTAAACATTGCATAATGCCAGGAGAAACTTATTCTCTGATTACAGCACAGGTTGGATCCTGAAAAGAGCCTAGGGGTCTAATGTACATGGCAGATACAGGAGCTAGCTCTAAGTGAACCTATAGCAGGTGTAAGACTCAGTATGGCCCTGTTGGAATGGAGCTCTGCACTTCTCAGCAGAGTAAATATCATGCATGGAGCTCCATACTGAAGCTGCTGAATTGCCTTTACCATTGATTACAATGAACTTCTGTAAAGCTGAGCCCAAACTCAGTGCAAACAGAATCAGATCAATGCTAAAGCTTCTGGCATCTGGGAACTTCTTTTGCTGTTGCTGAACTTCGTGCAGAATTGTTACTTAGCAACTACAAAGCCCTTTCAATTAGGAACAAGAAATCACTCTGGGGATTAGCGTTGTATTTCAGTTTGCTTTAAATACAACAAGGGTTTCAGCTATGTCCCAAGCCTGATCATTAGCAGGGTTCTTCTTGGACCCTACTTGCTTAGATCACATGCAGAGCTCACCTTCTTTCCAGTACTCTGAAGTTAACTGAATCACTTTGTTGGTATTACTCAGCAGTTAGAGGACCTCAACTGCTATGACACGGTTTTAACTCTCAGTTACTGGGCAAATATTGATGGTACCAACAACTGCATACAGACAATCTTTTCCTGAGAAAAATCTGAACCAGTGCCAAATGCAAAGTCACATCTTCAAGAACAAAGCACGAGAGCCAGTGTTATGATGGGGAAACTTTATCATAGACAGGTACGAGTTCAATTGTGGCTGTGGTTACTAACCAAGCAAAGAGGAGCATCTGCAGATGTTGCTGTTGAAGCAACTGTAGGTTATGTAGAGAAAAAGGTAATGCTTGTACTTCATATAACATTAGTTAGATCATTGCTGAAATTAAGTGGTCAGTACTAGCATCTATTTTAAAATGTGGCTGACAATTTGGAAACGGTTCAGAGAACAGCTAAGTAGTATTATTCAGGGTTTAGAAATCTGCCTTACAGTGAAAAGCTTAAGCACTTAATCTATTTATTTTATCAAAGAGAAGGTTAAGATGTGACCTGATTATGGTTTATAAGTAGCTACACATGAACAGACTCCTCAGATTAGACAGCCATTTACTCGAGCAGAGAAATGCACGGCTAGATCCAAGAGCTGGGAAAAAGGTGAAGGCATAATTTTTTAAGTGAGATTAATTACCCATTATGAAGACTTATGAAAGGGTAAGACAGATGGATTTTTTTTGTTGTTGTTTGTGGTACATTAAGTCATAAAGCATTATCTCAGTAGGTATTTACCAGATGAAATTATATAGCCTGTTATCAGAAGAAAAGAACTGTCCTTCCCACCTAAGGACATACACAGCCTTCACATTAAGATGGCATTTTCACTTCAGGCTGCAAATCGATCAACACAACCTACCGGGCAATTACACACCAGTAACAAGCTGTCAAAGAAAGAAGGCAACTACATTATCTCATCTCTATTCTGTCTCAAATCAATTCCACTTTGAAGCACTGACACACAGATGTGGATATGCAAAACTGCCTGTGCATACACACACACAAACAAAAAAACCTCAACAAAATGAAGACTTTTGTTTCCAGTCTTGAAAAATACAATACACTTTGCTCACTGTGAAACTCCCTGACCTAAAGAACAATGTAACAGAGATACAAAATGTGAACAGCAAGATCCCTAACATTTAAAGGCCCTGTCACCTTTTCTTTCCTTTCTCTCAGCAATGTCAATTTAACACAACAATCACAAAGTAACACAAAGCAGTGTGAGGTTTCAGGATGCTGCACATTACAGTTTCTCTGTATGCCTTCATTAGAGTAGCAGTAAGAAAAACTATTCCACACTTCAGCTCTTCTGCATCACTAAGATCTGCTTTGACAAAATAGCTCTATCTTCCTGAACACCCATTCCCTGCTCAGAACAACTACCAAAGAGAATATCAGAAGGCAATAAATAGCATAATGCATCCAAAAAATAAAGCCAATGTAATTGCTTTTGACCTGATTTTTGTGCTAAAAATAAACTGAGGAGTCTGAAGGAATGCTGTGAATGTGTTCTGAAATGCGAGATCCTGCGTGGGCCTTAGAATGCACACTTTTTTTGTTATTTATGGAGGACACTATAAAAAGGATGATTAAATTTTAATACATAGAACTAATATTGTTAACAATGTTTGGTAAAATACTGGTTTTATATCTGTGTGGCATTCAGTATTTCCTTTACTTTTATTTTTCATTTGCAAACCAATGAAAGTTCAAGAGAGCATTAGATTCTGACTGAAAAGGTAAAATTAAGTTGTGCCGAGAAGTCAGTGTAAAACCTGAAAGTGAGGAAGAGAATCAGCTGTCTGTCATAAGAGGCAACAAAATGATGGAACAAAAGTGCTGTGTTCTTCAAGGATACAATAATTCAATCCAGGGAATTACTACAGCACAATGCATATCTCTTCAAGAATAAGAAATTTTAAAGGATAGCAGGAAACCATAAGAGAACTAACATTTTATTGTGTCTTCATGCTTATAGATACATACAATACAGAACTGAGTGGGGACCTTCAGGACCGAGAACATCATACTGTATGGTATTTACGCCTTAGCTAATTACAGTTCATGAGAAAAATCCAATGAGCAGGAGGAATTTGGTGTTTGCGAAGCACTAGGCCATGGTGGTGGCACAGAGGTCAGCAGAAGCTGATGAGAACTTACACAGTGAAAACACAGGGAGGCATTCTACATCTGTTACATTTTTTTATCTACACAGATGCAATGTGCCTGCAATGAAACCCTTCCATGGGCTATACTGTGGTGGTTTGGGGTTTTGTTTTGTTCTTGACTCCTGCATCTCCTGAAAGTAGAGCTCTGCTTCAGCTTCATGACTGTCTCAGTTGCCACATGTCTCCAGGAAATATGGATAAGCCAGTGACAGTGTGCTCCCAATATAATTTGTGGTCCTTACAGAAGTTCTCTCTGCTGCTCTCCTCCTCTCTTCCATAGACATATAATAATCTCACAAAAAGGTATAGAGGAGATGGTTCAATGGGATTTTCCAGTTTTACAAGATAAAAATATTCCTTTTTCCTACTTCCATCTACCAAGCTACCTGAGGAAGCCAAACAACCATTATAGGACTTATGATAGAAAACTTGAGTATTTTTTAAACTTTATTCTTGATATTGATTTGTTGGAATGTGGTTAGTATATCTTTCTGTATAATATATATACACTCAAGAGTGTAACAACCTGTCGTGGGTTAAAGTTAACTTAAAG
>NW_010101915.1:0-5370 GCF_000699245.1 Pterocles gutturalis
TTGAGGTCTTTTCCAACCTTCGTGATTCTGTGATTCACAGTGACTCAGGAGCATGGGGACCACAGTGACAAACCAATTCAGTGAGCAAGTTCTCCTGGCAACACAGGCCTTTAGAGCTTGAGGCTTGTGGAGAACTAGTCTGTGCAGTTTTGCAGAGACTGCAACTTGACTGTCTACAATGACTCATGGTGTCTCAAAACATTCCAGTTGTAGACAAAAGATGACGAGGAATGAGCCAAAGACTTTACTAACAATGGACTCAATCAACGAGGCACTGATAAGGCGAAGTCTTGCCCCGAGGCTCATGATGTCCGGTTGTAGATAAGAGGATAGCGAAGAATACATGGAAGGCTTTTGACAAAACCCCTGCTGAGGAAGGCCATCAAGGATGGACATTGAACCCCTGCTGAGTCTAACAATGGACTCAGTCTTGCTCTTACAACAAAGTAGCAAAATCGTGCCAGTCAAAATCCTGCCGAGTAAGGCGTCGCCTCTGCCTATAAAAGGTGAACAAGTAAAATAGGTGGGGGGTGCTCATCACCTGAAGACTCCTGACATGCTGACCAACTGCATGAGCAATGATATATATCTCTCTCTCTCTCCTCCCTCCTCTGCTTTCCCTCTGACACATATGGTCATACCTTATGGAGCCTGTTTAATAGGTTTTCATATAGATTGCTTGTCTTAGTGATACTTACTAGTAACCCTAGTGATGTTGATAATTGTGTTATCCTTACCCTATTGCTATGAGATTTTGTGTTGTTAGTGAATGGTAAAATATTCATGGCTTTTTTTTAACAAGTGATTTTTCTTTTTCCTTTACCAAGTGATTTTCCTTTTCCCTTGACTCTGTTGTATACCCCACATTTCCCCTTTTCCCCAAACAATTATATGTATTAAAATTATAAGCCAGTACGCAATTCTTTGGTGTCTTCTCACCTTAATTTGCCCCAAGGGAATATATATATAGAACCTCCGTGAACCCCACTCATCCCACCCAGGGTGGTTCTGTGTGCTGGGTCTCAACAACGCTTTAGGTCTATGAGGGGGACAGCATAAGGTGGGAGAACGGGGTTTTACTCCACCCATGTTATTTGGATGCTGTGACCTGCAATTTGTCGGTACATCACATGGGTTACTAGAAACATGAGACCTGCTGAGAGTACCCACAGTGTGGGCATGATACCCACATCCGGCAGCACAATAACACCGAGGCAGGAACATAAACAATCCTGCAGATATAAGTAAGCTTTCCAAACCCCACCTGGGGCAGTATTCCGTGTATTCTCATGTCCTCCAGCTCTCAAGTCAGCTTTAAGAACATGAGAGAAACAGCACGTGGGATTTACAGTGATGCATCACTTAAAGGATTAGGGTAATTAAATAAAAACAGAACTATGCAAACTGTGTGGCAGAAATAGAGACGCTGTGTGAAGATGTTGCACTACAGAAAATCCCCCAGACTCTTGGGTGAAAGGTAAAGCAGAAACCTCGTTCTAATAAACTGTTCACAGCAGAAGAAACATGTATTCAAGCAGAGATTCAGAAACAGGTTAGGGAATGCCAGTGTAACAGAGGAAAGCTGCTGAAATTACTTAGATATGACTCTGAGGACTGAAAACCAGCTAACTACTGCAAATAGAACGGTTGTTACCAGCGGTGGCTTGTGGAGGACTGTAAAAAGATCTTATAGTTTTTGTTGTGTTGAAAACATTTTATAGTCACCGTATCAACAGCGCCTAGAGAGTATGCAAACAGGAGATGTAACGACCACTGAGGGCAGGAAAAAGTCTGTGATGATAAGTACTGTAGAGGGGGAAAAAGGAAAATCAACACAGACAAGCCCCCCAGATGAGACAAGAGCAGAAAGATGAATGAAATTCCAGAACAGTTGGCCGTCACTGTGACTCCAGCCAGCGGCAGCCAGGGGGAAGATGCTGATAAGCTGGAAGGGGTTCAGAAAACAGCGGGGCCCAGGGGACGCAAATAAAGCGCTATCATACAGCTTGAAAGAGAAGCGTACCACACCGTGGGTTCCGAGTGCCTTAATACTGAGGGGGTAAAGGAATCGAGTGCCGATTTCACTATCCAGTAACAAGCAGCTGCTGGGGACAGCTGAACAGGACCGAATATTAAGAGCTCTGAAACAGCAACAGACCATTCCCAAATGAAACACTACAATGAAAGACATTGTAAGAGATCTACACCAGCTCCAAGGCAATGGCAACACCGCGAGGAGCTCCCAGCGTAACTTCTGGAGTGCAGAGAGCACACACAAACATTTCTCTGATCACAAAAGAACCTCTTTACCCCTTTTTGCTTTGTTGGTGCTTCACCGTAGCTTTGGGAGGTTTTGCAGTTTTCTTCCCACCGGTCACCTGCTTACACACTCTTCTTCTCGTATCACTCTGCACCCGCAGTAGCTCCTCAAAAGACATGTGAGAGTGATCTGGAAGAGAGCACAGGACACACCTGAGCCAAAGAGCTTTTCAAGGCACTTCCCACCCCCAAATTCCACCAAGAGGGATGTCTCAGAGCCTGAGACAGTGACTTGAGCAGAGCGGTGCCATCCCTAGACAGCTGCACGGCAGAAAGAAGCCATTGCATCTCTCAGCCTTTCATTTCTCTCTCATTAATCACTGCAGTCTTCAGCACTAGAATAGTCTCCCCCAATCCCCAGAGAAGAGAGAAGCCTTTGATTTCCTCTCCACTCACTAATACACACAAGACCAGTTCCAAGTTTTTACCTGGTACAAAGAGAGGTATGAGCTCTGCGCTGGGCTACAGTTTGGCTGCTTTGCAAATTCTGAGGGGTCACCTCTCAGTCCGGACTCTTAACAGACTCTTCTTGTCCCACTGCCTTTCAATAGGCATCACCACCTCTCTCACACTGGAAGACCAGCCAGAAGGGGCAGGAAACCCATGGGGCTGGCTTACTCTGGCTGTTAAGACTCGGAGACCGTCTCCCCCCCACTGCACATTCGCCGCAGCTCTGCTCGGTCTGCCACAAAGCCATTCCCACGGCAGAGCCTCCTCAGCATCCCAGAGGCCTCTGAACGACTGAAATCCAGACATTCAGCCTTCACCATCTCACTAACGTTACTTACACCTTGCGTTTCATAAAGCATTCCTTCCCTCCTCTGACTGCTAACTAGAGGAACCAACACAAACACCACAAGAAACAGCAAAACTCATTCTACCCGAAGGACTGATGAACACACTAAATATTCTTCTGGAATTTGCTGTTGCTAATGTTTCTTTTATACCCCTCAGTGACAGGTATCTTTACCAATTTTTATAACTACAATGTAAAAATATTCTCAGCAATTCCTTCTGGATTTACACCTCTGGGTGTTCAGGACTAGCAATCAGAAAACATTTCTTAAGGCAGCACTTGGATACGCTCATCCCATTCTCTGGATGATAGTAGGGGCAAGAAGGAACAGGAAGGTTTGCGTTGGCTCCCTTCTGAAAGAGAAGTCAACACCCCTGAGCAGTGACAGTCTTTCCAAGCCTCTGCAACACTATGCACGTGGCGCAAAACAGCCCAGCTGTGGCCCAGCAGAAACAATCCCATCCTGCCTGCGGTGGGTTGACCCTGGCTGCACACCACGTGCCCACCAAGCCGCTCTATCAGTACCCTCCTCAGCTGGACAGCGGAGAGAAAATATAACGAAAGGCTTGTGGGTCGAGATAAGGACAGGGAGAGATCACTCACCAGTTACCAAAACGGGCAAAACGGACTTGACTTGGGGAAAATTAATTTATTACCAATCAAATCAGAGTAATGAGAAATAAAAACCAAATCTTAAAACACCTTCCCCCTGCCCCTCCCTTCTTCCCGGCCTCAACTTCACTCCCAATTTCTCTAGTCAATTTTACTGATAACCCCATTAACGACAGGGCCACCGCTTTTGTCTTAACAAAACACAACCTGGGCTAGTGGGAGGTGTCCCGTGGCAGGGGGTTGGAACTCTATGATCTTTAAGGTCCACTCCAACCCAAACCATTCTGTGATACACAATGCTAGGGTGTACCCCGTATACCAAATCCCGGCGTCAGGGCTAAATCACAACAGGACCGTGCTCCATCTGTTAGAGCGCAGAGTATGGCCGCAACAAACTGGGGAAAAGTGTCTTGGAGAAGGTGAAGGGTGGAGAACACTCTCTTCAGACAGTCACCTACAGGAATCTATAACAGCACGTTCCACCCAGCGCTGGTCTGATTAGCTTCAACTAATAAAAACAAAGGGAAGACTGTTCAGATGGCTGTTTAACTTCAATAAGTAAGTTTTAAACAGAACACATCACTCTGAGTTGCAAGGTGTTTGCTCAGCTTTACTTAGCGAGTAGCTGACTGCTGAAGCCTGAGGCTGCAAGCCCTAGATTTCCACTTTTCCTTTTAGTAGCTGGTAGAGTGTGCCATGTTTTGGGTTTTTTAGTGTCAGAATAACATAGATAACAGACTGAAGTTGCGATTATGATGAAAGAAGAAAGTGGTTTCTTCAAGAAGACTGCAGTTGCTTATCAAAGTCCTTGATAAGGTATGAAAGGCAACTGTCTGCCAAAAGCCTTGTAAACAAATGGCTTGTCTCAAACATCTCAGTTGTCAAAGACAAATTGTCTGTCAAGGGACCCCTAATCCTGCTCCTTGCTGACAGGAGGAAGTGGGGAATGCACTGAGGGATTTGTGGCCTCACTCCCTTACAACCAAGGAGCAAACCTTGCCCTCACCCACCGAGTGGGACGGGACAAGACCCCAGACCAAAAATCACAATTAAGACCAAAAGCTGCGTGAACAGCGCGTGAGAGGCAGGTGAACAGTCTGTAAGAGTATAACTGCCCGGGGATTTCTTGGCTCGGGGTCTCTCTCTGGAGGCACCCAGCTCCAGCTGACCCTGGTTTTTAACTTTCATGCCTGAGAGACTGCTACAGGAGAGCTAGGGTTCGGACTATAGAGATAATGCTGGGCACCCCAACAGCGCAGGCTTCCTTAACGCTCACCTTGACCTTCTGAAGACAAGGAAACCACACTGCACATACTGCTGCAGGGGAGAGCAGCCACCTCCCTACAGCGAGCCTGTCCACCCCGCTGGTGCCCCAGCAGCCATCACCCGCTTCTTCCAGTTCACCAGTGCTGCTGAGAGCCTGTCAGGATGCTGGCCATCTAAATTTGCAGAGGAACTGTCCTTGCAAAGATGCATCAGACCTCCCACATGCAGGGAGGGCGACTGGGTAGATGAGAAAGAGGAGCCTGGATGTTTCTGGCCCAGAGACCTCTCAAACAGCTCCAAGGGCTGCTCCCACACAAACCCTCTGAGCAGAGCAGCTGGAGGGGGAAAGCCGGGGAAGGAAGGGGCTGGAACACGGG
>NW_010101916.1:0-17041 GCF_000699245.1 Pterocles gutturalis
CTCTAACATTCTGTGATTCTGTGACTTCCTGGCAAAACTTGGATGGTTTCATTTGTAATTATAATGCAGTTGGTTGTTATGGCAATAGTATGCCATTGTATTTGACATTTTCTACTTTCCCTTTTATCCAAATGTGAACTCTGTCAGGGTACTTGTTTTTCCTTCATAATAACAGTGACCTTTATTGAAAATTGTATTATTATGTATAATTAGAGACCTGTTTGTTGGTGACGTTTGTTTTTTTTGAAATATCAGAAAAAATACAAAAACATTATACTAGCATGTGTTGAAGTGCATTCTGGTGTTAACTTTGCATTAAGAGGGTATAGTTGGCTTGGAACATCTGCACACTGTTCCAGCATTCCGAGTCATTAATTAATGTTTGTTGTGTCCATTTTATATTGCAGTATTTTCTTGTGTAAAAGTTGTTCTTTCAAAAGTGGCTTATTTGCTGTTTGTATGGCCTTGTCTCATTATAAAACCAGAGTGCTACAGGCTGACATTGCTGAAGAGTTTGATCTTTTCTCTGTAACCTGAATTACTTGTTTCTCTTGCAGCCTTTGGATATCCCTGATGGTCGAAGGGCCCCATTACCTGCTCACTATCGTAGTAGTAGTACACGAAGCATTGATACTCAGACTCCCTCTGTCCAGGAGCGCAGCAGCAGCTGCAGCAGTCATTCACCATGTGTCTCTCCCTTTTGCCCTCCTGAGTCTCAGGATGGGAGTCCTTGCTCAACAGAAGATTTACTCTATGACCGTGATAAAGGTGAGAGTAGAATGGCCCACCTTTACCTGTGGGAGGCATGTGATGTCCTGCTTTTACAACTACCTTCATTTTACTCATTACATCAGTTTTTGTTTTTGTTTGATTGTTGTGGAGGGATTGAGGATTTATCTTAAAATCGGTTTTGTTTGTTTACATATCTTTTTCCCTCTTGTTTGTGAAACTTCACAAACATCTTCCATAAATACGTCAGAGGAGCACAGCAAACAGTCTTAATTATTTATGAAGATTCTAATGTGAAGAATTCAGATTGTAAAATGTTTATATTTAAAAAGGGTTTCAAGAAGGTTTGTGTTAGACTATATGTTCATCATTGGTGTGTTACTTGTTGATCAAAATGGTGATGAAGTTTTGGACTGCTTTTAAAAGTACTCTGCTTCTGAATGCTTACATTCCACTTGAAATTATTTGGTGAGGAACTCAGATTTAAGTTTGAACAATCTGATGGAGAGTTAATTATTTGTCTGTGTATGTTGTATAGCAACCCAAAATTTCTGATTAATTTATGTTTATATGTCAATAACCTCCTTTTTTTCAAATTCTGTAAAATGCTGTTTGATTTTTTGTAGAGGGGTTAAACTGGAGTTTCAGTAATTAAGAGTTACTGACAGAACATGTACTATGAAAATATAGGCACCAGTGTAAAAAGGCTGATTTTTTTTGACTTTTTCCTAATGAAATTATTCTTGGGCTTCTGGTCAGCTAGACATACATATGTCTTTTATCAGCTGGAAACATGAACTTCAGTTTGGAGGCATGCAGGGCTTGGGTAAAACATGCAAGCTAAGAGTAATAAGTTTCACAGAAGAAATGAAAATTTAGGATTTAGTGCAGATTTACTAATGAGCTAAAGACAGCAATATTTTGAGGTTATAAGTAAGGTTAAGCTTTTTCTGTATATTCTGTATATTCTCTGTTTAATAATTCTTACAGTAATTTGAGAGTAAGACTGGGGAAGGCAGTGGGAAAAAGAATAGCTTGTCTTGGTTTCTGAAAAGTGTTGCTTTCCCATCTTGGATTTAAAAGGAAGTGGTGGAAAAACAAATTCACCTGCCCAAATCCTGAATTTGGGGTGAGTGTGGGCATATGTGTAAGTTAACCACATCAGAGTGAAAGTCTTAGCTCAACATGATAGTTGGCCATGCCCCAAAAATAACAGATAGATTAGCTCCCCCCTCCCCTTCTCTTGCTTATAGTATGCGTGTGAATTGTAATGTCTTGTCAAGACTGAATCACTATAGAAACATCTGTTAAAGTACTAGCACACAGGGAAACGTCTTGACAGGTAAATTTGTTCATATATGTCCTGATAACAAATATAAGTTAAAAAGCAAGGAAATAAAAAGAATAATTCCTTTTCCAGTTAGTACTCACTTATCACAGTAATTGGAATTTTCAGTGGTATTTTTTCAGTAGTAGCAAGTAAAGACAGTTTGAAATAGTGCATCTAACCTTCTTAATGCTCTTCAAGGGTTTTAATCTCCTGTTTTGGATTTTTTGAACAGTTAATTAGAGTTAAACTTATTGCTGAACTTCACAATGAATAGATATTTATTTGTGGCTTTTGGTTTTAAGGCTGCCTTTAATGCTAGGTTTTATCAAAAGTCTGCTTTAGTAGTAGTGTATAGGTGACAGTGGAAAGCAGCCAGCTTTGTAAAGTTAATATAATTGCATTTTTAAATTAAGTAAGATACTTAATACTGTGCTTGTGAAAGATAAAAACTTGAACTGCTCATCACAACCTCGTTCTTTTAAGGACAAGATGGAAACTAGAAAAGCTCATGGCAGTTTTCCAACAGAAAGTAATTTGTTCAGAGGTTATAAAAGTATATTCAGAAAGGCGCCTTTTACTCTCAGATCATTAAGATCCTGCAGGACAGTTATTCTGCATAAGAATGTTATGTTCAGACTATTTAAATTACAGATAAATGAGGGATATAGGTAGAAGTTATAAGGGAGTAACAAGTTTTGTGAGAAAGTTTACATCTGCTGTGGATGTTAACTGCTTTATAAAACAAAACCCAGAAGTTTTTCACACCTTAATTTTAAAGGGGTTTGTGATGCTACAATAAAACTGGTGTGAGTTTGCTATGAGGCCTGATAAGTTTTGAAAAATGCATTTACGTATATGCATATGTATATGCATATATGTATAACCAAACGTAGATGTTTTAAACCCAAGATATTTTTCTGTTACTTTTCTCAAGTTGAGGTTTTATTTTCCTCTCTACAGGAATAACTTGGCCTTACCATTAAAAAACGTAATTATCAGCTTTATGAATTCTCCTGAGTGTGTTGCTGAATAGGGAAGGAAGGTTAGTAGTTTGACTGAGAGACACGAGCAGTGAGAGGAGCCAGCATTCTGTACAGGCACAGAACTGCTTTACATTTCTAAAGCATCTGTTATTTCTTGTGCAAAGCTGTGCTTTGGCCTGAGGCCTTCACAGATGCTCTTTGGACTGTATCAGCTGTTTGGTTTACATTTTTGCAAGAAGCTGCTAAATCTATTAAATTTTTCAAAAGAAAGTGAAAGCTAAATTTCAGAAAAGGCTCACAATACTTCTCCGAATGGAGCAGTGATACTAAATTGGAGCAGAGAGGGAAGAGTCGCAGAGAAGGTATTTTAATGGCACCCGGGTTTATGATTTTGTTTTCAGGCATCAGCCTATTGCAAGCTAAGTTACTGCCTTGCTGCATTAAGGCTACCATTTTCACTAGATCTGGTTTCCTATACTCTGGTCCATGAGACTATAATTCAGAGTGCTGCTCAGCATACTTAGTAGCTGTGACAGAAGTAAAGTTCAAAGGCATCCTAAGGTATAAGCAGATGAAATTTGGGGTTTTTTTCATACAAAAATAGGTACTATAACCTGTTTTTTGGGGATTTTGATTTTGGTGCTTTTGTGTAGCATTGTATATTCCCACTGGCTGTTACATGTTCATGACGATGAACTGAAGATACTTCTTGAGTTTGGGCATCTGATTCGTAGTTTTTACAATGAAAATTGTATGTGAAGTCTTTGGATATTCTTAAGAAACAAAGGTATTTTTGAACCTATCAGAACAAATCCCAAGACTCACTGGCAAAGTTTTTTGTTTCCTTTAAGTTTTGTCACAAAAAACATTGTTTTACAGATTCTTTTATTTTGCCTATTTTGTTACTGCAATATATCCAAGCTAAAATTTGTGGCATTAAGCATTCTGGTTAAAAGAATATTTTTAGTATTTAATTACAGTCTTAAACATTTTCTAGATAACAGAATATATCCATTTTGAATATTTACATTTAGAAATCCCGTGTAATAAAGCTCCATATTGTCTGCTACGTGGTTATGGTAACAAAGTTTACATCTGTTAATCTTCAGTCATTGTCATCTTAATGAAATTTGATTAGTTGGTCGAAATGCGCCAGGGGAGCACACCCTACTGGTGGAAGCGTAGAAGATGCAGACATGTCCTCTAACACGAAGGCTCACACTTTGCAGCTTCTGAGACAGTAAAAAAAGGTGTAAATAGCACAGTTTGAGAATATGCATTTGCAGTGTCATTAAGGATTAATAATGTGACAGTTTAGCACTTCAGAGCTTGCAGGATACACAAGTGAAGACTGGCTTAAGCTGTAAATTCCACCTCTTACTATAACTTGTGGCCTGTTTTCCCAGTATCCTTCCATTCTTGCACCACTGCTGTATGTGTAGGACCAACACCAAACTTGGATGTGTGAGCCTGCTAATAACCACATATATTTTTCAAAGAGTAGTGTGGCGTATGTTTGGTCAAAATGAAGAGCTAACAACTTAGTAAGCTTTAAAAACAGGGAGGTTAAAGGGAGAAACAGAATTGTTAAATTATACAGAATGGTTAAATTGTGCAATATAATTTTTTTTTTTTACTTGTTTAACAGCTGTCTTGTATAGAAAGTTCCAACCAGACAGGACTAAATAAACTGAAAACTTAATTAAAAACTGAACTGGCTAGACAAGACTCTAAATCTTCCAAGAACTGACTTAATTTTGAATTCAGTTCGATTCTTTTCTTGGATGTACTTCCACAGTTTTCCACTATTTGGTGGAATGAACAGTAGCACACTTTATGCCTCAGAGTTTTTAAACAGAAACTTGGATCTTCAATTTTAAATATTAGAAGGAGGAAACAAACTGTCTGGGTTCTGTTAATGATTTCTGTGTTTGGAATGAACTGTGTGGGCCAACAGTGGAAAGATGCCAACGGGACCATCATGCTCCCAGCTTGGCAAATATCTGCATTGTCTTTAAGCTTTTTCTGGCTTTGTACAGTTAACACCTAAAATTCTGTAAATAGAAGTTCTGTGTTCGCAATACAGCAGGACAGAGCTGAATAATCAATACATAACTGAGGTTCACTTCAACTGTTTTTTTCTCACACCTTTCACAGTGTATCTCCAAAGGAAAGTATGACATTTGAGTTGATCTGTGTCTTTCTTGTAAGAGGAAGCAGAGCTGTTTCAAACCCTCTAATCATTAGCTTTTGTATTTCAGTCATGGTTATACAAATGTTTATGTAGTTACCATTTGCAAGCTGTTAAAGACAACCTTATATGCTTCAGTGAATCTAGATCATGGTGCTTGAAGCTTTGGTTGGTTTTCCACTGTTGCTGAAAAGGCACACATGAGCAACAACAGAATAAACAAAGGTATCTGAGTTAAAAATGGTAAGGTACCCCACATCGGTGGAAAGACTCAAAGCCAAAGCAGGAGCAGTTACTTCTCTCCAAATAAGGTGTGTTTGTAAGTTGGGGAATCCTCTTTAACCTTGCTATTTCATTTCATTTTTTTTTAATTTTAAGCCCAGGCAGAGAATAGGGAGGGACTAATACTAGCCTGAGATAAGTGTTGCTCTTTGAAAAGGTAGAAGCCACTGCAGAAAGCTGGTTTTCTGTGAGGAATTATTTTTGTACCTACTTTATTTCCTTAATGCATTGAATACCATGTTATCAAGACGAGTGTTTAAAGTTAACTCTTTCATAGTTGGAATTTTTCAAACTGTTGTGCTTCTGTCATTACCAAAGCGGAGTCTTCTATCTCACATTCCAAGAAGTACAAAGACATCTGCCTATTGTCTTGTGTCCTAGGTCTTTGCACTTTTAGTTCTAAGTGTGTCTAGTAGTCTTCTGCAAAATATATACAGGCAGCTAGAGTTAGGAAGGATACCTACATCATATAGTTAGTGATGAGAGACTTGAGTTGTGGAAGTTTTATTTTGGATACTAAAAAAACTTCACAATTGTGAAACAAATAAGGAAGGGCATTGTAATGGTGAGGTATCATCGGTACCTGTATTACAAATGTGCTTTGTTTCTTTACAGCTTCTGAACTATTCATGAGACTAATGATGTCAATATTCCAGTGAAGAATTATGTTTTAAAATAAGATACATGCTGTATACACACATTTTCAATAACTGTGTTTATACAGTGAGTTGTATTACTATTAGCACTCATAATTCTTCTGCATGTATTATGCATATTACCTTGTTCATTTATGTTTTTTGAAATACATAATAAAGAACGTATTTGTTTCCAGGATCACAGCTCTGCTTTGTTCTGATTGCAGTGTTCTGGATAAAAATATCCTCCTGTTGTGTGTTATGTGATAGATTACTGCTGCACTGAAGCTTTTATTCAGAAGAAATGTGCTATACAAGGGTGTTAGAAATAGCCTGCAATAAAGGAAGCATTGTAGTAGAAGCATACCAGCATAGTGGCTAAATTGTAAAAAAAGGCATCTTGTTTGGAAATCAAATTTAATTAAAAAGCACTCTCAATCTCTAGTAATATAACTGCTTTAAATTTTCAGACAGTGGGAGTAGCTCACCGTTGCCCAAGTATGCCTCATCTCCCAAACCAAACAACAGCTACATGTTCAAACGAGAGCCCCCAGAGGGATGTGAGCGAGTGAAGGTCTTTGAGGAAATGTCGTAAGTAATGCCTTTTATATCAGCTGGTATCTGCAAAGCAGTAAACCTGTTTACTGAGCCTATTCAACTGCAGATGAATAAACTATTCCAGCTGATGAGTTTTTCAGGAGCAAACTATTCTTAGAGTTTGTACAGAAGAGAAGTTGAAGTGTTCACATTTGTTTGGAGAGGAAATGGAGTCTTTTATGCTTGAACTCTTTTTGTGCATTTATAAAAGGCAACAAAAAACCAAGCAGAAAAGATATGGTACATTTAATTTCCTAAGCATTTATAAACCTCTTTCCATATATTTTTATTAACTTTTGAAATGTTCGTGGCTTAAAACAAAAACTCTCCTTGTCATAATTCTTTATCAGTTTCAAGCATAGGTTTCATTTTGATACATAAAAAATTTACAAAATGGAATGAAACCTATGTACATTATTTGTAGACGGTATTATACTTATGGTATAGACTTTGCTCAATATTTTTGCTGATCAAGAAATTGGAAATTAAACTCTTAGACATCATGTCTTTTTCCCCTAAACCCAGCAGTATTTGAACACATGCTGTCAAGGTTGCATGCTTAGCTCCTGTGGATGAAAGAATAAGGAGGGGACATTTCTTACTCTAACAGCATTCATTGCCTGCTTGATGGTGAAGGAGCAATGTTGGGTTGAGGAGGAAGCCTCCAGACAAATTATGGAATATAGGAAAGGAGAGGTCTACTTCCCAGATGTTCTCAAAGGGATTTGATATGACTGAATATGTTGTTTTTGCATTGTTTTATTAAAGAAGAATTTGTGCCATTCTAAATTACCACGGCATATTTTCATGTGCATATGTACTGCAGATTTTTCTTGCTGGAAGTTGCATGTTTATCCAGTAACTATCAAGTCATTTTTGTGACAGTACTATTTTTAATGCTGTGGATCAGTTAGCTGACTACCGATATGGAAGATGTTTGCCCCTCTGTCCAATTAATCCCATTCCTTGTCATTCACATTTTAGCAACATGTAGAACCACAAAGTTCATGACGTATAAAACATCTTGGTTGGCCAGGTATATAATCTTTTTTCTTATTATAGGTCTCGTCAGCCTGTCTCAGCCCCTCTCTTTTCATGTCCTGACAAAAACAAGGTTAATTTCATCCCAACCGGATCAGCTTTCTGTCCTGTAAAGCTTCTGGGCCCCCTCCTTCCTGCTTCAGACCTGACACTGAAGAACTCTCCAAACTCTGGTCAAAGCACAGCTTTGAGCACCCTGACTGTAGAGCAGCTTTCGTCTCGGGTCTCTTTCTCATCTCTGTCAGATGACACCAGCACAATGGACTCTACAGAGGTCCAGGTACAGCAACCGTCCCAACAGCAGCAGCCGCTTTTGCAAGAAATTCAGACTGAAGACCATTCCTCTCCTCAGAGCTACATGTTAATCTAGACCAAGGTGGAGCAGGCCTCTGCCCTGAAACAAGGATTGAGGAGATAGTAGTTCAGATACATCTGCATGAGGTGGCAACCTTTCAGAACAACATGGAATACTTAGCAGCATTCAAAAAAATAGTTCAACGGTGTTCTTGGCAGGGACAGAATTGATATTCAGCATTTTTTGTGAGAAAGCAGTAATGCCTGCAGAATCCATATATCATTAAGAGTTTTAAGTGGAGACTATGCATTTCATAGTATGTTTGACCAGATTAGTACTGTGTCCTGTGTTCTGTTTCAAATTCTACAGTATAAATAAGCTCTCTCTCTCTCTATATATATATATATATAAAAGTTGCCTGTCTGAATAGAAAATGTCTTGCTGTGTTGTGTCCTATGGAAAATACTGTACTTCAGGATTATGTTTACAATTGATCCAGGTGTTTATGTTTCTAACTTCTGTAATACACACAATGCAAAAAAAAAAAATGGCCACAACAGTTGCACAGTGCCCACCCTATGGCCTAGCTTCAGGTACTTCTCTCGAAGTGTAAACTCAGGTAACTTGGAATGTATATCATATTGGGATATAAAATATTTTACAGCTACAAAGCTAAAGAGGGAACATCACTCTTTTGCCTTTCCTTATTTTATGCATTAATATTTCCTCATTACATTCCATTTTCTTGGAATAAGTGCATTCAGATCCAGGTGAACGATGACCCTGGACATGGGTGAACATGAGGAGAACCAGCAAATCTGTGAGGTATATCACTTTGTCATGTGCTTACAAGTAAAACAGCTGTTGCATTTACTGTTATTTCAATATATATGTAAAATGTGGCATTTAAAGGTTTCAGGTGTTGCTCAGTTAATGACTGTTAAACTGTTGCAAATAAAATGTTCAGTACTAGGCTGTACATGAGAAACATTCCACGTTGTGTGAGAGAGGATTTTGAAAGACAAGAATGTTTTTGTTCGAGGACAGAAATTCTTTCAGGTTTCACGGGGGGTGGTGGGGGATTTCCTCTCATGTTTTTGTTGGCAGTTAAGTATGTGAAAATGCTACTGTTACCATCTAAAAGTCAGATTAATGTTTAGTTTCTCTTTTGGAAATATTCATTCATTTACTGGTTGGAAATAGGTTTTCAGATTTTGTCAAGCAGTGTTAGATGAGCAGCATTTTATTTATGTAGTGAGTAATTGTGTTTGGATTGAAGTCCAAAAGTAGCAAGTGGATGTTCTAAGAGGGGTGGGGAAAACAGTGGTTTTAAGTTCATGTTACTTAAAGCTTCTCCCGTAACTTTCAGTTACTTAAGTTGTGTGTGTAAAAGTGTGTTTTCCCCCCTCCTTATGTGTGAATAAAAAAAAAATCTTTGTAAAATAATCCTGGTTTGCAGGCTGGACACTTTCTCAAAATAGTGCATGGCAAGAACAGGTTAGTGGTGCTCTTCTGTAGTTCTGGAAAAAGAGGAGCATTGCTTTCAGAGATAATTTCCTATGATACAAAGAGGACCCCGAAAGCGAAATAAACTTGATGTTCTTGCTCCATTGTTTTCAGCTCAGTGGAACTACATTTACCCTGTCTGCTCCTAAGAGAATAATGTTCACCTTTTCCAGCATTTGAAGAGATTAGTAGCCTGCAGCTACTGACCATTTAAACTTACTCCATTTTTTTTTCCTCTTTTGAAGATGACATTGGAGGGGGGTGAGAGTGAGCCACCAATAACTACTCACTAAATATGTGCTTTCTTTGGAGATAAAGCATTGTTTCCTTTTTATTACTGAGGTTTTGTGAAAACAGTCACTGTTTTTTGACTCCCCTTGCAGAAAACAGAGAAGGAAAGAGAGGTCTGTCTAACCATTTTCATGTGAAAAGCCTTCTTGAAACACAGCAGCCATCTTTAACCCTACTAATCTCAGGCCTAGGTGAAAACACTATATATTTTATAGACTGAAGATAAAGGGGAAAAAATACTTGTGATGTAAGTATCAATTCCTTTTAATATTTTTCTTTCTAGATTAACATTGCAGTATGATGACCTTTTTATGCTCTGGTTATGTCCAGATAAGAAATTGTAGTCTCAGTTACTGGTGTTAGGTTACCAGGGCATAGGATGAGTGTTTTTTAGATCAGTGATGAACTCTGTACAATATTTGCAATGCCATTATGTGTTCTTTTTATTTTTTCCATGAGAAACTAAATATTAATTAAATTGCACATTTGTTCTTAGCAGGTTTGAGGGTGTTGAACCAAATGTGTTAAAGCTAATGCTTTGCCATGTAAATTTCCCAGCAGTTGTTTATCTCAACTGTATTCTACATCCAGCTGTAGAAATTTGTCAAATATTGTTTAAAGTTTTGTACATAGTTGTACTGTTATTTCTAGCCACTGTGCTGAATAGTATTCAAGTTATCACACAATATTGTTTTACACAAGGAAATGTGTGGCTTTTGTTTTGTATTTTTTTTTTTTTTTGGTATAGAAGTTCCTGTGTCTTATTTAAATAAAAATTATAGTTTAAAAAAAAAATAGTGGTGATGGGGACAGTGTTGAACAGTATTCCAGTTATCACACAATATTGCTTTACACAAAGAAGTGTGTGGCTTTTGCTTTGTATTTTTTTTTTTTTTGGTATAGAAGTTCCTGTGTCTTATTTAAATAAAAATTATAGTTAAAAAAAAAAAGTGATCAGGGGGACACACAAAAGCAGGGGTTCATTTGTTTGTTTTGGAAACTGTATATGAAACACCATAGAATGAGATTAAAGTTTAATATTATTCCAAATTTACATCTAGAATAATGTCAACCATGTATCTTTATGACTAGTGTGCTATGTTTTCAAGAATAAGATAATCTCTTATCTATTGATTTTTGCACAACACTGTTCTAGGGAGGAAAAATATCTAAAAATAGATAAATGCTTAAATATGCTTTAAAAATAGCATATTTTATTTCTGCATATGATGAGTTTTTTCTCTCTTCAGAGCACAAAAAAGAAAAATCAATTAAGCGTTATTGGAAACTGTGTAACCGCTGCTGTGTTTGTGGTATGGCTAATTTCAAGTTATCTGTTGAAAATGATGAAAGCCATTAGATGTTTCAGTATGTGAAACTGAACTAAACCCCTAAATGATGTGGTATGAATCTACTGACAGTCTTGGTTTCATGTTGTTTTGAATGAGTCAAATGATTGTCATTTGACTTGCAGAATAATTCTTTCCAGATGGGGGGTGAGGGAGAGGGAGGAAGAAAGAAGAATAATATTTAAATACATGTAAATCCTCCAAAGTCAGTGTTTACTGAAGAGCACTATGGCAATAACCAGCAAGAATGGTTTAATGCTTATTATCAGTAAGAGGAAATCTAAGCTTTCAGCATCCCAGAGATGACAAGGTTTCGATGTGACTATGTTAAAAACATTAAATGAAAGTTTACTGAAAGTGCGGAAAGTCTGGAGCCTCAAAGGATGTAGGATCCTGCCCTGCTATGAAAATTCTTGAAGTCCTTCAGTCAGAAAGAGCTTGCTTTCAGCCCTTTCATCAGCTTATATGGCTTGCTAGGAGAAGCTTTGTGACTGCCTTGTCCTCTCCATGGATTTGGCTGCAGGAGATTCGGGCTGTCCTTGTGTGGGAGGGCATTTTCTTCCCAAGAATTACTTTGACAAAAGTATGTAGCTTGCCCTGAAAAGACATGATGCAGCTTGTACCATGGGTAACTTTTTCACCATCGCCATGAACCTAGGCCCCATCTGGTTAGTTATGGTTGCGGAAATGTGCCACTTCCACGAGCCACTGCTTGGTGTAATTCACTGCGTATGTCTTCCTCAAAGCCAAGACAAGCAGTCAAAAAAGTGCTGAGAGTAGAGAGCTAATGACATAATTTTGCCTTGTGTCCCTGCTTTGTGACTAAAAGATCTCCCTTAACTTGAATGTTATAGTTTCTAGCAATTCATGGCTCTAGAAATGGACTCTTCAGAAACTGCAAGAGGAGCCCTTGGCTACACATGCTGGGGATAGAGGGCAACAGATAGTGACCTGCTTCTTTTAGGAAGCAGGGTGCTGTCAGGGAAGGGATTTATGGCTTCCTGGGAAATCAGCTCTTGGGAAGGGCCAGATACTGGCCCGAGGGTAGAGCCTCGGTTTCTCCACAGTATTTAAACATAAGCCTGGAGTAATAAAAAATAAACACAAGAAAATGAATGGATTAGAGATGTTGGCTGACATTGCAGTTGCAAACGAAGACCGCTGAGGCTTAGCGAACTAGCTCCTGGCCTTACTCCATGGTAGGGGATTGATACCTCATCTGTTAACGTAAAATCCAAGGAGCTTGAAGATGACAGATGACTAGTAGAATCAATTACTGTTATAAAACAGCCTGGTTTGTTATGCTAAATATAGCCATGCAAAAAGAAATTTGCAGCTACACAACTGGGAGGAAATAACCATGGTTCCTGCAATGCGTTTCCACAACCTAAATGCAAGGAAAAAGTGAGTGAAAGCTAGGAAAGTACATCCGTTACTGCGATGTACACGTACAGCCTATTCATAGTTGGTGCTTGGCTAAAGGAAGCTGTTTGATCAAAGATTGTAATGCAGTTTAAATATGTGTATCTTGTCACTATTTGCATTAGTGTAACCAGTCATGGAAAACTATCCAGTTCAGGAGAGGCTGTAAAAGCCTGGAGGAGGCGCAGGGAAGAGCTATAGGAATGAGTGAGGTACTGGAAAAAACATACAACAAGGTTTTGGAGGAGCACTATGTGTTTAACTTGATGGTTGAGGAGTGACTTAATTCTGGTTAGTGAATACCTACATAGGAAATACTTAGTAATGAGCTACTTAAAATTTAACAGACGTGAAATACTAAACTCAAGCAGTGAGAAAATGAAGTTAGATTAATTCACACTAGAAATGTGGATTTATTTGAGCACTAAGAGTAATTAGGTACTAGACCAACATGCAAAGGTGGATTTTTTCAAGTACTGGTGTGTTTAAAATTAGATGATTTTACAAAGGATGTGCTCATAGATGTTTTTATAAGCCTTACTAACTTGTGATTATTTGGGGATTTTTACATTTTGCTTGACTTTAAAGAGGTGGGGTTTTTAAACTACTTTAAGCATTCTTGCCTCACTAAAACGTGGCATGCTGCAATATTCTTAACTAGGGAATTGACACTTCTTAAAAAACTGTCTGGAATTGCTCTTTGAAGATAATTTTTGGCTTCTGAAATTTGTTTGTGTCACACAGGAATAAAGTCTCCAGTAAAGCAGAGTTGGTTGCATAGCTTTATAGTAGTTTGGATTTCTGTCACCTCCTTAATAACATTGTGATTTTGGAGAGGTGGCAAGAAAGCAGAGAGTAGGTGGTGTCTTTTGGGGGTGCAGTAGGTCGCAGAAATAATGTGTCACTCAAGTGGGGCTGATAGGGAAATGCTGATGGAGAAGGTAGAGCGTTTCCTTACATTGGAGGTGAATCAACATGCAAATTAAATTGCTAATTCAATTGACAACAAGAAAAAATAGCAATCAGATGAAGCTGGATAGAGAGATGACCCTTTTTTTAAGAAGAGCTTGAAATTTTATGTTAGGTTGTAACAAGTTATGATGTTAAATTGTCTGCCTTGAACTGTAGCCTGGAAGCTCAGATGCAGAGGAGCTGGAAAACTGTGTGATCCCCTCCCCCCGCCCCTTGAATTAGAGACTGAGCTTGTTAACAAAGCACAATTACACTAATAACTGTGCCTGTAGAAAAATGAGTTCTGGGGTGGTGGGGTTTTTTGGGTTTGTTTTTTTTTATGTACATAGTGAAGTGTGTGGTTGAGCTTTGCAGTGATTTGTAAAGGTATTGGTTGAGAAATAGGGTTTGCTCAGGGCAATGTATGTTTAGTAATACCCATGGTAATCTTATTTCTTGTAGCCTTGTTTTTACTTCTCCAAATAAGCTGTAAGTAAATAGCATTCTCTAAACCCAGACTGCTAGGCATAACAGTCATGTTAACTAATTCTGGGTGTTTGACTGCGTACTGCAGAAGGAGGTGAGATCTGAGAGCTCTTGAGATTTTTATGGAAGGAAGTTCCTTCTACAAGGAGGAGAAAGCTAAAAAAAAATAGACTCCCTGTTAAGGTTTGGTGCGATGCAATTACTCCTTTCTGAGTTCTATTCGGGTAAGAATTTCTAGTGTTGTCATTTCTCTATGATACGGAGGCTTCTTGGGGAGAAACAGCCTCCCTTTCCATAAGATTGGTGGCATCTTTGGGCTTGTTACATGGGGAAGGAAGAACTCATTCATGTGAGAAAAAAAAAAAAAAAAAGTAAAGGTGTTGCCTTTGGAAACTAAACCTTGTTTTTAGGAAATAGGAAGAAAAAATGCTTGACTTCTAATTCCTTCTATCTCCTGAAAACACTTGGAAAAACATTCAGAATTTCTGTGTCAGTTGCTTCAAAAAAAAATGTTTTAGGTGTAGCCTTACATCTCTATGACAATGCAGAGATGGTACCATGCTGTAGGCCTTCACTGCATGGTTTCATTTTGGATGGGGTATACGTGTGTGTGTGTGTGTGTGTGTTAAGGATTTCCACCATATTCAGGGTCTCTTATTCATGAAATGAAGTTGGGTTCCATGGTGGATATGAGTGGTGTTTGTTCTAGTGAAGAATACCAAGGAGACAGTTTAGACACTTTCTGAGTTCAGTACCTAAGAAACCTGCTTCCCTCTAGGGAGGACTTTCTGTTTTGACCCTCTTCTGGACGGAAGCACCTAAACCCTTGGGGCAGGGGGTGGGGGAAGATGGTGGTAGTAGGTAATTTACCTTCTAAGCAATAGGAAAGCAAAAGCAGCTTTGGCCTCACCTGTACCTGATTTGGAGGGTAATCTTGTAGATGCGTATCTGTACGTACCATATGAAATTTGGGTTGGGAAGACTGAGGGCCTTTATATGCCGGAGAGCATAAGCCTGGATAAGTGTCATTTGTTCCCCAAGTCAGGCCATCTATAGATTGCAATCTGTCTTTCTTTGGTGGCATCCTAACTGAAAGGCTGTTGAATGCAGCCCTGTAGCATGATTTGGTTTTGTATCCAGTAGGTGAGAAAACGTACCTACTAGACTGGACATCAAACTAGACACTCGAGGGCAAAAAAACTTGTTTGGGAATCCTGTACTTTTGTACAGGGCATCCCAGCAGCCTGGGGTCTTTGGTACGCGTGTAGCTGCCCTGTGGGGCCTGTGGAAATGCACTGAAGGAAACTAAATGTCTGAAGATTTATGTGCCTTCAGGATTAGGGAGTGTTGCATAGAGTTGTAAGAGTATTCTGGATGTGGAACCAGGCCTCTCGTTCTCCTGTGTGCTCGCCAGGCTGCGTGCGGCAGTGTACGGCCTCCTCAGGGAGTCGCCCTGGCCTCCCAGAAGCGCTGGCAGAGCCCCCACGGTGCTGGTGTCTTGGTGCTTTGCTTATTTGGGCTCACCTGGCATGAGCCCCTAATTTGTCATCTCTGAGGTCTCTCTTGACCACATCACCCTACACCCTTTGTTTGCCAGACCTGGACCACCATTTTGTCGCTTGACTGGACAGGCCTCAGCAGTGTCTCCATAATGTCCCAGAACCAGGCCCCTGGCAAGTTGCAGACCTCCCTGGATGGTGGGTCAGGCCGGCAGCAGGGAGCTGCCCGCTGCTCTCAGCTGCCACTGCTTCCTGGGACTGTGGCATGGCCCAGGCTTGGCAGGCTCTGGGGCTTCATGGGACATGGCTCCCAGGGCACTGGCCCTGTTCTGTAGATGCAGATCTGCAGGTGGAGCAGGAGCCATCCTCCTGGGACCAGAAAGTCACCAGCTCCCAGGCTTCACCATCGTGGGAGTCTCCATTTCCCAGCCCGGTAAGTACAGGCTCTGCCTGCCTGTCCTGTGTGGGAGTCTCCTTTCCACCATCTCTGATGACCGGGAAAGGTTTCCTCCTCGTTGCAAACCAAGAGGACCGTGACCTGGTCTGCAGCCCTCAGGATGTAAGGCAGGCAGCATCACAGTGGTGTTTTGGGCTCCGGCACTAAGCTGGGGACAGGAACCACCATGAGTCACGGTAAGACTGGCTCCAAGCTACTTGCTGCTGTTGTGGGACAGGTGGGTTTTATTTCATAAGCCCTGGTGCAGAAACTAGCACCTTGATAGAGATTTTGTCAGTGCTGATGGTGTGTGTATTGGATTATGTCTTCCCTGTGGAAAGGCACTTGCTGCACTTTGGCAGTCCTCCCTGCAGAAAGGAATTTGTTTTGTTTTGGCGATGCTCCACAACAGGAGGACCGACATTGGGGCCATAAAAGCATTTTCCTGTACCTTAAAACACTTTCCTTTTTTCACTTGGATAATAACCATCAGAGAAAACATTACATACCTCAGCCTCAATTAAGCCCCTCCATTACATACTTCACATGTTCACGGGGAACAGAGAGGGAACCCAAACCACTTACAGGCAAGCTGTGCTGTTCATTAAAAACCACCCCAGGACCAACAGTTCAATCTGCTCCTGCAAATTTCAAGTAGAAAGATGACCCATTATGGATTTTAAGAGTTTTCTGGTTGCATTTAATGTTTGCTAACAGGTTGGGCTGTTAAAATGGGTGGCCGTGAGAGGGGGTCCTTGAAGCAGTGTCAGTGCAGTCTTTCTTCCTGAATGCTTCTGTTTGCTTTTTCATCTTGTTTCCCTTTATACTTTGTTTCGGCAACCAGCGGTGAGATGGAGCTGCGCTCTCAGAGGTCTCCCCAGCCTTTGAAGCACAGCAATAATAACTAATCAATGTTACAAAGGCTGGTGAAGCCAAGAGCTCTCCTGCCTTCAAGAAGACCCTGATCGCTTCTCTTAAAAATGAAAGCAAAAGCTGCAAAGTGCTCCGTGGGGAAGGT
>NW_010101917.1:0-56705 GCF_000699245.1 Pterocles gutturalis
AAAAAGAAAAAAGAAAAAAAAAAGAAAAGGGTATTCAAAGTATATCTGAGGAGGAAGATTGGTGAATAAATTGGAGTGTCCGGAGCACCGCTGAGGATGGGGTTTGAGGGCAGCTCCCCAGGTTTTCTCTTCTTCTCGGGGTTTCTCAGGGAAGCAGGAGGGTGTTGGGGTTTTCCTCCAGGGGTGGGTATACTCCTCACTCTGGCTGGAGAGCTCAGTGACAGGTGACAAATGCTGGCCAGAGGGACTGTGTGGGGTGGCACAGGGACAGGCAGGGAGCATCCCCTGGGACAAGGGTCACTGAATTCAGAGCCTTAAGGGACCTTCTCTATTGCAGCTCCACTTTTGATGGCAGCAAGTAAAACAACCAATACTCTTGCAGCCTCACGTTGTGAACGGGGTGAAAGCATCCCATTTCGGTAAGAACTGTTTGGGTCAATTCATTAAGACAGAAAAAAAATACTTAAGTCTAATGGGTGAAATGATTTTACCTAAGCAAAACAATATCTATTGACATTCCTGACAGTGAGCTGGTACCTGTGAGTTGCAGAAATTACAGCTTTTTTCTTCTTTCATCCACAATGATTCCTTAGTGAACAGTGAAATGTCCATTCTGATGCCCCAAACACACCATCACTAATATTTAGGTCTAGCTCTGGCAATCAGGAGGAACAATTTTGGTTTTAAAAAGTTCAAGGGAGCTAAAGACTTGCACCATGGGGAAGATATTTAGATCACAAAAACAGGAGATCTAAACATTTATTCCAAACTTTCTGAAATGAAAGGCGACTTAAGGAGGAACACTAGTGTGAGCTGTGTGAGGCAGTGTGATCCTCCCCTTCTTTCCCAGCCCTCTGGGATACTGCTTACCATTTATTCTGTTGGTAATAACAAATAACAGCCTTGCTTGATTCTCCTCCAAGAATTCTGAAGCGATTGCAGGGGGATTACACATTGTCCCTGGGTTACAAACATCCCCACAGAAAAACAGGATTATGTGGTCCTCTCAGTTTAAACCATCGGGCAGGACTGGCCTATAAGATGAAAGAGACTTTTATTCCTGGAAATCGGGATTTCCCGAGGCCAGGGCTTAGCGGACTCTTCCACTGGCGCTGGTGTAAGCTGTCCCCACCCTGTCCCCTTGGCACGGGGGCTCTGCCGGGCCACTGCTACGTGCACAGCACCACGAGGGCACCCCACGGCTGCTGCTCCCCATTCCCACTCATAGTGGATGTTCACAGGAGTCATGCCCCAATACTCAGCACCAGGGCTTTGCACCGTCCGGCTCAGGTGAATAAAGCTGCAGGAGAAACAGGGGTAGGTGATGCATTTCTTTTCTCCTGTCTCTGGTGTTGCTCCAGCCAGGGCTCAGCAGCTTTGTGGCACTGCTGTGGGCATTTTCCAGCTCCCCCAGCACCTCCATGCCCCAGTGTTAGTGCAGACAGGGGTCGGAAGAGGAGGGACTGCTCTTCCCAGGGGCTGCACTCCATCTGGACACCTGTGTGTACCAAGGGTCCTGGTCTCAGCGAGCTCCTTTCCTCCTTCGCATCTAAACACCATGAAAACCTTCCTCAGCACAGTTTTTCCACCAGAGACACTTCTCTTTTCTTCTCTTATGAAAAGGCCTCTGACATCAACTTACATCAACTACACTTTTGGGAAGGAGGAAGTTTGCCAGAGATACCCACAATTGTCACTAAGCCCTGCTGTTCCCACAGTCTCCCTGATCTGGTTCCCATCATACACACGGGCCACCAGCAGCCAGAGGGGACCCTAATTCCCATCAAGGTGCTTCAGCATTTGCTACTTGGGACTCTCCCATTCATCATCCCTACTACTCTTCTGCAATAAGCCACAGCAGCTGCAGTCTCAACAGCTGAGGGTGGGGCTTTATTAGGCTTTAATTAATCTGGGTCTCAT
Organism: Pterocles gutturalis; assembly: GCF_000699245.1. Classification (NCBI taxonomy): domain Eukaryota; kingdom Metazoa; phylum Chordata; class Aves; order Pterocliformes; family Pteroclidae; genus Pterocles; species Pterocles gutturalis. The sequence goes on from NW_010101917.1 coordinate 1,921, forward strand.
CAGAGACAGCCTGTGCAGTGAGCTGCTCAGAGCCTTAAAAAGCCATCCCATGGTGTTAGAGACCATCTGTGGTCCTCACAGCTCCTACCTGGACAAGGATGTGTAAGAGGTGCAGGAAACTCTATGTTGGCACTTGTATGGAGGTAAGGTTGGTCCCCTCAGAGAAGTTAAAACCACATTTAAAGATTAATGATTTTTTTTTTCTTCTTCAGTCACACGTGCTGGTGCTGCATCTTTCCTGGCCCTGGGGCAGCAGGCAGGGTTTGTTGCACATCTCCAGACAAAGTCCCACAATGTGATGGATAAATCACAAAAGCAGCATTTAGCATCTTTTCCTGTTTCCTCTATGTCATGTAACATTGATCAAGTGTTTTAATTGATGCAGATTCTCAGGGGATATAAATGAGCACAGCTCAGCTGATTCCTGCATAAGGTATTTGTTTCCTGGGAGTCTGGCGCTGTGTTTTAACCCCTTGTCTTCAGCACAGGGCTGCTAGTCTTTTCTTTGTTGAAGGATGTTGAAATGTGCTATTGTTAATATTGATTTAATAGTATACATTTTGCAGGCTATGCCTCAGAGGTCTTTATCTCAGGTTTGCCTATTACTTTGATACATTTAGATAAATATCATAACAAAGCACTTATTTACTCTTTTATCACTGGGTCAAATGGAAGTGCTTTGTATAATGACTATAGAGAGCTTTATGTTGTGCATTAATATTTTTAATCCTTCTGTGTTAAAAGAGTTGATTATAACTGAAAGCAAGCAATATATTTTCTCACTTGTCATTTGGATTCTTTTCATTGCAAGGTATCAATATGGCACAGCATACAAAAAAAAAAAAAAAAAGCCCAGACAAAACCAGTTTTGCTACTTAAAAAATGCCATGAGAGATTAGCAAAGTATACCTGGACACAATCCATATGCAGACAAGAAAGAAACAGGACAAATCAAAGCAGTTTCAGCAGGTAAGCATCCACACAGCAGTGTGTGTCATGTATCAAAGGGGCACAGACTGTAAAACAGCATCCCCCAGCTTGTAGCGAGTAGAAAGGCTCCCAATAAAAGCTTGATCATCACTCTTCTTTGGTTTCACAAGCCATCCGGGATACTGACTGCAAAATTGAGTTCTCAGCATCAAAAGGAGATCAGAGTCATCCTAGACCATGTCTATAAGTTTCTTTGGAATCCAGGAGGCTGCGAGTGTTGAGCGCTTGGCGGATGCGGGATTCCTGCTCTGTTGGAAAGTCTCTGTTTGCTGGGAATTCATAGCTAGAGCTCATGAGAACCAGATAGTGTAAGGGCAGTTCTGCTTTCCTCCCAGCATCCATGGCATGGGGGATGCTCCTAATTCTCATGAAAAAATACTAAATAATACTAAAAAATATACCAATTGCTAACTGATTAAAACTTGAGGGGAAAAACTATAAAACCAATTTTTGTGCATGTACACACACTGTGGTAATATAACAGGAGAGAAAAGTGCTGTTTATTATTTGTGTTTATCTAGCTTCCATCTGTTTTGATTTGGTTTTGGGGTCTTTCACATCTTCATTTCCTGGAGTAGATGGGCGGCAATGCTGGGAGGCAGTTCCGTACAGCCTGGAGGAATACGCAGGGCACTGTTTCATGGAGATATTCCTTGTTTGGTGGGTTTCCCAAACTGAAATGAGGGTCACAGACTTCACGTGTGCAGGATGGTGTCCAGGGAATGCATGGCTTTTGTCACTCTACAAATGCAGAGGTAGTTACATAATCCTTTTTTAAGGTTAAAATTACCCCACTACCTGTGGGAATCCACCGCTGCCTGAGGCAGCATTCCTCTGGTGAGCAAAGGCACAGGGGGGAAAATAGCAAGTGTCTTTTCAGCTGTCCCTGTGCTCAGAGTTGCTTGGCTGAGCCCAGTGGAAAGACCAGGGTCAAAGGGTGGAAAGACTTGATGTACCTTAGGGCACATCAGTCTGAGAAAGAGTTGGATCAGAGCCTGTCTAAATTAAGGTCAACACAGCTGGTAGTTCTGCAAAATGTTGAGCAGCTTGGGCTGACACTGCTCCAGCTCCGAGACAGGAGCAGGTCCCCAGTGCCTGGGGAGATCTGGGAGAGCTGGGACGGCTCAGCTTCCCGAGCTAACCCACACCTGGCACCTCCCTGGGTACAACAAAAACTCTTTACATGCAATTAGGACTTGAGTTATGGGCTGGTTTCGCTGTGTAATTATGAGCATTACTGCAGCATTATCAGACCTGGGTTTCCCCACTGATCCGGTGGATAATCCTTACCATGGTGAAAGCAAAGCCTGCTGCTCCGCCCCGGCCTCAGCCATCCGCCTCCCACACCTGCGCCCGCAGCGGGTACAGCACAGGACTGTCCACCCTGGCTCGTGTTTGTGGTGTCTGTTGTTTGCTGAATTATCTGCTTTGGTGAATACGTGGTGAGAGAACGGGCCAGGGCAAAGGAGGAGCCTTTTATTTCAGCCCTTGACCAGGGCTGGCGAGTACTAGCAAAAATTAGCCAAAAGTATTTGTGTTTCCTGCCAATCCCTCTCTGTGATTTCTTTCTTTTTCTTTCTTTTTTTCCCTCCAAGTTTCACACAAAGCTCTGTCTTTAGGATTAGCTGTCTACAGGCGGCTCTTTGTATTCAGCTGAATTTAAGATTATGGCTGAGCCATAAAAGGGGAGAAAGGTGACACTGGAGAGTTTCTGCAGCAGTAAATCCTGAAATATTCAGGACCATGACATTTTTGTAGCTGGCAAATGCTGAGTGAGGCATATCTGGTTGACACTGAGGCCCAAACTTGGTCAGAATTCACAGAAGAACCCGCTGTGAGTCTCATGTTTGGGTTGTATCATATACATTTAGAGATCTTTCCCATCGGATACTGAAATGCTGTTTTCATTTGCTGTTCTTTGCAGAGAAAAAGCTGCTTGATGAAAACGCTCCTGTTGTTACATCTCGCAGGCTGGAGAGGAACCAAACCACGGAGAAAATGCGGGCGTGAGCATCAGGCCAACAAGGGTCAGCAGGACAAACATTGCGCTGATGTGGCATCGGGACAGCCCTGAGCTGGTGACAGCCATGGAGCACTGGGATGTGCTTTGACTGAGGTGCAGGTACGTGTGTGTGTGCATGGAGGTGTATGTACAGCAGGTAACTCTGTCTGGCAAGGTTAATGGCTTGAGGCTATGCAAACCCAAGCAGCCTTGTTCAAGTTCCAGTTTATTGCTTGGGATGGTATAAAATCAACCACTACTTACAGGTACGTGTCTAAGTCACTGAGTTTGGATTCACAGACCTTGAGGATTACCCACAGGCTTCCCCACTGGAATTCCTGTGCTAGAAATAATATTTATGCAAGCAAAGCTCATATCAGCAATGAATTTTAATTCCAAAATTCATGTCTTTAGCATTCCGAGGCAGGAAAGCAGCTTGAGATGTGGTTTCTCCCCATATCTAATGAGTGTTATTATGAGAAAACATTCTACTTGATCAGATGACTCCAATGATTCTTTAAAAGGCTTTGAATATATCTAACAGGGTACCAGAGCTCACCACAAATGGGAAAAGGAAAAAATTTATGAAGTCTGAGACTTTGTCACCATGGTGACATCTATTTGAGTTTGGAAGTTCTATTAGTTTGAGCTCACAAATTTTTCTTTTCCTGTCATTAAAGTCACGCCTCTTATCCTCTCAGTTACCTCCTTCTTCTCTTCCTATCCCATGATGACTGCATTTAAAAACTAAATTTCCTTTCAGGGGAAAAATACACAGGATAAATTACCTCCATCCATTACTGCCTCCAGCAAGCTGCAGCTGGTGCAGTCCATATCTAAGTGGACCTTATGTATAAATGCAAAGAGAAAAAAAAGTCTCTCTTCTCCTGTGCCAAGCTATTTAACAGCTATGATCTGATATGTCCAAATGTGAGAGCTCTTTATCCATCCTTTCATAATCACAGAGCTGACCACATTCACCCCTCCAATGACTCCACTGGATTAGGTGGAGTACATCACAGCAGAGATGAATTTGACCTAGTGAGTACTTCAGTGGTCTTTTGGGTTTGCTTTACGTAGTAAGCAAAGAAGCTCTTCAAAGGTTTGTGGTACGACATAACCTTGACTTCAACTCTAGTTTTAATGGCTACTTAGAAGATGACAAAGACCACAGTCTTTGGGAGACTGCCGTAGGGTGAGAAGCCTCAAAACCACATGGCCAAATCTAAGCATAAGTGAAGTCTACGCAGCCCACACAACTGCCGTGGCAGCTGTCAGAAGTATGCCAGAGAAAGCTGTGCTCCTGGCTGACAACTGGAGGGTAGAGAGTCTGAAGCTCAACTTAAAGGAAAAATGTTCCTTTGATGGATATCCAAAATTGGTGACTGCTTTCATTCAGGATGAGCGTGCTGTGCCTAGGGAGATGCTGATCATCTCTTGGAACACCACTGCAACCAGCATGGATTGATGGTGTGACAGGAACCGTGATCCATGAGCCAACGGCACTTAAAGCACTTGCTTGTGATGAATTTGGGTGTTTGTTTAACTTGTTAGAGGGAGAAGCCAAACTGTGGTTGATGGGTAGAGCTGGGACGAGATTTATCCATTTCCTAATGGTTTTCTGGCCACTGAGAAGCTTGCTCTAAAACAGCAGAAATTCTGTCCTAGCACCTGATTTTAGAAGGAATTTTCTGACTGGCATCATACATCATCCCTCCCTGCCTCAGTCTGTGCTCACAACTTTATTAACATATTTTATTAAATTTGGATGGGAGAAAGTCACCAGTTTTGAAGGGAAAAGCAAGAGTGAAGGTTAGGGGGAAAGGTGAAGGTTAAATTCAGACATTCATGACTTTATGGGGCAGCTTGTCCTCAAATCAAAACCAGGCATTCATGTCGAGCTACGTAAGCAGGAATAAACGCTCACGTGAAACTCGCTTAAGAAGCAAAACTCATAAGAGTGTTTACCACAAAATATGTGTTTTCTTCTCCCTTACCCTACTCCTGGCCTCCAGAAAGGAGATTGCTCAAAGCATGTTGCTGTCCTGGACAAAGTGATGCCTCTAAAGACAAAAAATATCCTTGCCAGTGGATACACACCTAGTGCTCAGAAGGCTGCTGTGTGCTGAGCAGAGCCTGCAAACTGGCTCGTGTAGCATCCCCAAGCAGAGGTGTGTGCCCAGTGCCAGGGTTAGGAGGACACAGCCCGGTCCTTCTTGAGGTGTCCAGTGATGTTTTTCTTCAATATCTTGCTCTGTGAAAGGTTTAACTCCAGGTAAATTTTAGTGAAGGAGTAAGAAAACTGGTGAGAGCATTTTTTAAAAAGCAAAGTAGCCTCAGATCCTGAGCTACCTTTTATTTACCAAACAGAAGAAGTTTCTTTGTGTGATACATTTCTTAAATTATAGGTTTCCCATTTCCTGGCATCCTAATAAAGCCTAGATGAATGATGAGAGAGTCTGCTGGGAGAATGAGTAAACATCTCCTACTGTCTGGAATGTAAGATGACTACTGTCTTATCCTTTGTTACAGGTTGTTAAGATAAAATTACCCTATATATCAACAGCACTGTCAATGAAATTAGAAAGGGCATTCTACCTCCAAGCTGCCTGGAGGGTTTGAGGAGGGAAAGCAGTTGCTTCTCTATTTATTTTGGTTTTCCTTTTGCTATGAAAGAAAGAAAGAAAAGGGCTTTGTTTTGGTTTTTTCTTTGGCTTTGTTTTGGTTTTTGATGCAAACGAAAAAGAGGAGAAGAGCCAAGGAGGATGTGAGAGGCAGGTTCTGGATATTTCACCAGCTGTGCAAGCGGGAGAGGAAAGATTGTGGCTTGTTGAAAACCCTGGGATAGCCTGAACTGCAGTGGCAGCAAAGGTTGTGTGCAAAGAGACCCTGCAGCTGTAGATGTTGCCCCCATGTAGGGCAGAGGCTGTGATTCCCTGAGCTAAGGGCACTGTTCCTCTCCTGGGCTTTTTTACCCCAGCAAGCGTGTGCTCTGTGCAATGTGTCCTTAAGGTGCTCTCCCACAGGGGATGCTGGGGGCCAGCAAGCAAGGAGCTGCCTGGGTGCTTCCCCAACAGCACCTCTCTCATTCAGCACTTGAAAATCCTCCCTATTGAATGCGGTTAGACATAACCAGTGGCTTGAAAAGTCTTGGGAAGACAGAGGCATGTGTGTGTGACATATTCCCCAGAGCCTCGTTCATGTAGGAAGTGAAGCTGACATGGAACACTTTCCAGACAAGTGTCGTCTTTTCAATTATTTTCAATTCCCTTTAAATAGCAAAGGCTCCTGGGGTGATGTGTGCAGGCTCTGCTCGCTCTAATGAGTATTACTTGCACAGTAGGTCCTGCTGGTGGCCAGCCAAGGGTGCACAGCACTGTCCTTCCCATTGTCTGTGTGTGACCACCTGGGAAGGCAAAGCAAATCCTGGCACCCTGTTCCTGGTCCCGGGGAGACTGGCTAGAGAGTAGGGAAGGGTGCAGGTCAGCGTCAAGCTGAAACAGTGGGAGGTGAAAGTTGGCATCTTGAGAAAATCATCTGCATTTTTGACAAGACCCAGTCAAATCTGATTTCTAATCTGGCTCTGGGAAGTGCCTCCACATTTGGTGTTTTCTCTAGATTTCCTCAAGACACCTCTCAACCTCAAGTTTTCTCCTGTGGTTTACCCCATTTCTGTTTCTACCACTCTTTGTCTGATGCTGCAAATTTGTCAGCTACAGTTTTAGGAGGACCCTCTTGCACATCCTTGTGATCCACGAATGTGTTTCTGATGTCTTTCTTATCGAACTGTGATGCTGTTGCAGTTCTACTGGTCTTTAGAGAGAAACCACTGGAGAAGATCTACTTCTCTCATATAGTATTTTCTGGAAATGTGAGTCTCATGAGTGTGCACTTGATTGTCAAAATACTAGAAAACAGTCTATACTGTCTGCTGTACTCAGGAGAAATTCAGTGTTGACCCGTTTCCCTTGTAATTAGGCTGTATTCCCAAATGGTTTAGACTTGTTTAGACTTGTTACATTATCTGTCTTCAGCTGTTACTCCTCTTGAATGCTATAGCCATGAGAGTGGGATCCAAAACTTTACTCCCGTTGCCTCTATTCCACATAAAATTAATTCCCTGCTCCAGACATCTCCCCAGATGATCCCTACACTCCAGGCGGTGATGGGCTGTGGTGGAGGTCAAGGGTTTCTTGTGGAGGGATGGGCTCCTGTGCAAGTCAAAGATAGTCTCATCACAAGTCCTCTCTTGTTATCCACGTCAGCTTCCATTACAATCTCACTCCTTTGCCTTTTCTTTCTCTGTTTGTACCAAGCCCTTTTTTGAAAGAAAAGAAGCAAAACAAAGTTGGTTTTCCAGCTTTGAAACTCAGACATTTCACACTTAGAATATTTTTGTTTTGAAATCAGAAAAAAATGTAACTGAAAACAATACCAGAGAAAAGCTGGAAATAAAAAACTGAACTAAGGGTGTGAAATGGTCTTGGATTCACAAAGCATTCCTCAGTGTCTGCCAGCTCATCTTGTAGTGTGTCAGAAGCTTTACATGTCACTCTCATGTGCTTACGTGTGTGTGTACATACATATACATATGAGAATTTTCTCTGACAAGCTGTAGGACTTTGCTACAGATTTTTCCATCCCTAACCATGGCAAGAAGAAAAGATCTTAATGCTCTATTCACAAAATACTTTTGGCCTGTTTCCATTTGAATGTTATGCTTCTTTGCATAGGCAATTCATAGGGGAGTTCATAAAACCTCTGTTTGCCTGAATTTGTGAATGCCTGCCCACTGCATGGGCTTAAAATGAAATTACATTGGAAAAGGGACTGTTTGGGGATGCATACATTTTGCGCATACCCTTTAAATAACTCGGATATTTTTCCAGAGGAGGATGTTTTTCCTATCTGAAGAACACATTTGTAGCACCTACTAATTTCTTCAGCTCCAAAACAGCACTAAGTAAATAGCTGAGGTTTTTGCCAACTCAGTGTTTCCAGCACTTGTATCTTCCCCTTAGAGAGACATCCCTCATTAAAGGACAGCCTCTTGCTTTAATTCTCACTGCTTAGTTCCAGCAGGAAACCCTTCTCCGATCTCCATTCCCAGCCTAGTACTGTGACAATGGGGACAAAACTGCCTTTCGCAGCCCTGCTGCCCAGCCCTGCGCCGCGGTGCCAATAGCAGCCAGCACAGAACGGATGTTTGTCTTTATTAATCAGACACACACAATCTGCAACCTGAGCTGTGTACAGAAATGAATGGAAAAAGTGCAACCTGACCACAAAAATATTATTATATAAATAAGGTCCTTTGGTGGTAGTTAATTGGATACACATTTTGTTAGATTCATGGAACATTAAAAACTATCATATCCGAATTGACTGACCGAGTTCATGTTACATCTCCAAATTACCAGTGACCGTGTTGCCTTGCAACATCAGACCTGGGGTTCAGAAATCTAGCTCGAGGCTTTTTTTAAATACATGGCACTTTTTTTTTTCTAATAGAGATTGATTTAGTGTATGTTTAATGGCCCCATAAATCACTCAACATGCCCAACTCGCATACAAATTCTGCCCCAAAAAAAAAAGTTTTCAAGGAAGCAGATGCCTTGTTCTTGGAACCAAATTGCCTTGCTCCCTGTGTGTGTGAACCCACCATTTCAAGATCCTCCTTATAAAAATGTTCTGCTCTCCCAGGTCTGAACATTGGTCATTTTCTCTGGAACTGCTTTCTTACTATGCCAAGCTAAACTCGTGCGATTCCCCTGCTGTGCCCGTTCTGTTCTAGTGCCTTTTAGATCAGCAATAAATAAATTCATTGTGCGTTTCAACAAGAAGAAAAAGAAAAAGCCAGAGTTGCATTGTGCTGACTCTTGTGAAGATCTATTGTGTGCAAAGTAGTGTGCTATCGAATGGCGTAGGTCATTTTTCATTACCCCACGGAGGATGCAGCTCAAAGCAGAGGATTATAGAAACTCATTTCCTTTGGTTAAGAAAAAAAAAAAAAAGAGGTAACATTCAATAAACTCGAGGGCTATGATGCAATGTGGCCCTCAGAACCTTCCGAGCGGAGCTGTTAATAGCTTCCTTTCCCAGGACGCGGGTTTGCCCCGTTCACTTATCGACTTTGATGCATTAGTAAAAGAAAATATCAACCCCTCATAACTCTCAGAAATGATACAATACATCACTTGAAAGTAAGCTAGGATCAACACATTGTTAACTGTTTGATCTCTCGAGTCAAAATTAATGATAGGTGTTTTGCACACAAAAAAATGAATGTTAAAAGCCTATTTAAGCTAACTAAAGACATCCATACAACATCAGGGTTGAATTGGAGGTGATTTCCTGCAATGCAGCTGTTATAAGTTTATCAGTCTGCGGGTGGCAGTAACCAGTAATCATAACCAGATTGCAGAAGGGTGGGATGGAACTTATCTTTAAATAGAAGATGTAACTAACTAACTAACTAAAGAAAGCTGGTGGGGACCTCAGTTCATGGTATTATTCACTAGAACACCCAAGGGTCTGGGAGAAGCCAGTTTTCTGTATTTTAAAGAAACGAAACGATTCTAAAGGTTTAACTGCTAGGCAGGGAGAAGCCAAGGTTCATAATGATTAACAGCAGACCTCCTGCGCTCTTGTACTCGCAACATTTACACAATAATGATAGCTAATAAGAAATGGCATTAAGAAATGACTTCAACTTTCTCCACTGAGATGTTGCCATAGGCTGCTTCTGAACTTTTAGCTCGTTCTCTTGTGACATAGAAAGGAAAGGTCTGAAACGTAGCGTATAGTTCAAGCAGAAGAGCAATTGAAAAAATTCCAAGAAATCTCTCTGAAGAGCCAAAGAGAAGTGTTGCACTGCGAGACAATGCCTCTGGACAATTACAGCCTGTTATTTTTAATGCATCTCGAATTGCTTCCGTCTGCAGCTAATCTGACCACTGGAAACAGTTGCTTTTGCAATGCCCTTTAATTTTTCTGATTTGCGTGTGGGCGGTATCTGTTGGTATTAATATGAATGTTTTCCGGATTGAATTAGAGAAAACAAGACAAGCTTTCAAAGTAGCGTCAACTTTCTTTGAGAAATGTGAACTCAGGAGCGTGCACGAGGCAGCGGCAAACCATGCGGATGATTTAGGTCTGTCCCAGATTGCTGTTGTGCAAACACCAAAGGGAGTGACACAGAAGTCCCACTGGATCCTTGGATCTCCCCGCCACCACTCCACGGTCTCTTTAGCCCTCTTTGTTCTTAATTTTGCCAAACATTCGGCCCTTTCTGGGTGCTGCTTCAGGCACTCCAGCTCCATCAGTCAGACCTGCGCTTGCGACTGTCCCCGCAGCCGGTGGGGACACCCCTATTTCTGAAAGCGCTGACCCACGCAGACCCGCTATTTTCTATGAATGAATGAATCCCTTAAACAGTTAAGGAGTGAGCCAAAAATCTTCTTCCATCCCAAAGTCAGCCAAACACACGCTTTGTTTTCAAACTGTCACGAGTTTAAAATAGCTGCTGTGTGATGTGAGCCTTTCCCATCAACGGGTCCGGCTCCTGCTGCCCCTCCGCGCTCTCTCCAGCGGCCAGCCACCTTGCCCTTGGTGTGTAGGAATTGCCTTACACCTGGTTTCTGGACACTGCAGGTCCTGAGAAGTTCAAATTTGCTTTTTTATGGAGAACAGTCTGAAAAATGGCCACTATATTTTAAAATAAAATTCTGATTAAAAAAGAGTATGTTTTTTAAAATTCTTCAAATTTTGACATTTTAAACGTAAAATAATTCTTCCCCACAACTAACATCTGTTCTTTATTTATATGACACCCTTTTTCATAGATTTTTTTAATTTCAGAAGTTTTTCAGCAGAGAAAAATAAAATGATTGATAAAACTGACAATTGAAATGTATTTCAGTTAAGACACTCAGCCCCTTCCATTTTTTTCTTTTTATGAATCTTACTCAACAAAAGCTCTTCGTTATTTCTCTGTAGCCATGGGATCAGCTCACTCCCTTCTTCTCCTTAATGGGACTATAAAATCCTCAGCTGGCAGATCTGCCTGTACACCAGGCTGTGAGATGTCACCCATCACAAATATCTGGAGAGGGTGAACTTTACATTCAGCAGAGCAGCAGAGAGAAAGCAATTTCATTGCCTGTGTGAGGACAGGTGGATGGTGGCCAAATACTTTCCCAGTTTTAACTTGCTATGTATGCGTTGTCCCCATTGCTATAGCGTTGGAAGTGACCCATCCCAGGCAGGATGGTTATTGGTCTGGGACAGCTGGACTGGGCAGGACCTACGGCCGCTCGGCACTTGCCCTCATCATCTGCTTATCCTGCCAGGCTCCTTGGCATAAGCTGTGCCTTCCAACATGCAGTGCCAGGGCTTTGCATCCTTTACACCTTGTTTTATCATACAATTTCCTTTAAAAATCCTGCTGTATTTGCAAAATAAAAATTTTATACACAGGGAAACTGAGGCACTGATGGGTGATGCCTCCTGCCCAAAGTTATGCAGTGGATGGTGAGAAACAGAGATCAAGAGTCCAGATCCGACTCCTCCCATATCATACCCAGTTACGTCTTGTTTAAAGTAGCAATTATCAAAGTTCAGTATAGGAACTTCTCCTGTAGTAGGCTCGGAAATAGTCTCTTGTGTTAATCGTTTAAGATACAGTAAGGGCCTTGTAGAGACACTGTATGGTTTAACACAATCCTTACACTCCCAAATTCATGTTAAAACACAGCCTTGTGAGAGCCGGGGAAGCACTGCCTATCAGCTGGGGGAAAATCTATACGCAGAAAAGAGGGGAACTGGTAAACAACCAGATAAGTGGTTCACTCCACTGTCACTCTATCCCCGCTGCATCGCAGAGGGCTGAACTCCTAAATGTGGGACCCAGATGCCGCAGTACCAGACCACATTAAAGTGATGCTAAGCCTACAAGCTATGGCTCCAGAGGAAGATGCGGAAGCACTTGGGAGGCTGATATGGGACTGGGGGAAAGATAGCACAGCCTACAACTGCTTCTGCAAATAACGTGTGGGGGGAAAAGAGTTCCTGTGCCTCCACCAAACCTCCGTGTGTGCAGCCTTGGGCATCCTGAGACCGTGGGTGTACACCCACGCTGCAGCTGTGGGGCCCCCCAACCTTCTCAACAAGCTTGGGCTACCTTGGGAGAAATCTTTGTTACAAACCAGCTGCAGGATGTGAAAAATCTACTGGTTCTACACCAGGCTTCCCAGGGAACTGGTGGTTTCACTGGAAACACCCCAGCTGCCCAACTGTCCATGTGGGAGCAGCCCAAGCCCCCTCTCAGAGGCACGCCTGGCCCTCCTGCCTCTCCTCGCTGGTGACAGGACCCGCCTGGCTGCAAGAGACCCCGGGGGGGACAGCAGGACAGAGGCAGGTTCCTCCTGGTCCCCACAGTGATATAGAGCAGAACATCCCACCACTGGCACGGGGGTGGCTTCTTCTGGCCAGCAAAGGAGCCTGTGAAAGGTTGTGTGGTGACACGATACAATGGGGTGAAGGTGGACACCAGCATGCACTTGGTAAAGGGGTGATTGCTTCGTTAGTGAGCTCTTGGGGGCTGCAGCCTGTGAGAAGGGCAGATACCGGCTCCTCTGTGGTTAAGCTACGGCACCTGGGGGACAGGAGATGATACCTTGTGAGTGAGAAAAGCTGGATGGGTAAATTATCACCAAACAAGGTGAAAATCAGAAGCTCCCAGAGAGAATGGAACTACAGGACTTTGAACTAGTTACTAAGAAGCTGAGTTGAGAGCTGGAGGCCTGGTTAGAGAGGAAAGGTGAGAGGTCTTATGGCCTCTGGTGTGTGGGTGACTCCAGGAAGGTGTGAGGTCTCCTGCCCCTGGGAGGATGAAATGCTGGTGCTACAGCAGTGTCGCAGCATGCTTCTCTTGGGAAGGCTCTGCGTGGGGGAAATGAAAAAGGTGATGTCTGCTACGGGAGAGGTAAGCTTTATCTTTTGTAGTTCTAAATAAAATTATATAGTGGTTTGGAATAACTGAGGAATATGGTAGTGTGGTTGATGTGGGGAGAATGGTTGGAGTGGCCAGAAGCAGGGCCTGGAGGAGCCCAGCCTTGGGCAGAGCTGCTGAGCTGTGTGGGACACAGCAGATAACAGCCTGTTCCAGCCGCATCTGTTGGTCTTCGGCCAACCTGGAATCTGGAAGCCGAGAGGTTGGGCTTGATCACAGAGCAGAATGCTGCTCAAAATACCGTGTGAAACCTGCGAGAGGAGTTTCTGCATGGTGTTTTTAATGTTACTTTAATTATTAGTCAAGTGCTTGGTTTGCTCTGGCTTTATCTTCTTCTCAGTCATGACCGGTATCAGGGCTGGTTGTGTACAGAGGCAAGCTGGGCAGTGGCCTCGTTTACTGTGGCTGGCAAAATCTATCTGCTGGCTGTGTGTTTAGTGGCTTGTTCTGCTGCTGCCCTCTGTGCTCTGCTTGCTGCCAGGTTGAGTACAATGCAGATGGCTGCAGAGGAGCACAGCACAGAGCAGGGAGGGTTCCTGCAAGCTCTTCCCACGCCGCAGACGAAATAGACCTGAACTCTTGAATTTTTCTGCTGTAGCATGAGCTTGTCTTCTAAGAGCAGGTGTTGCTTTATCTGTGTAGGGGACCAAAAGCATTGCTTGGAACAGAGGGTGTAGAAACAAGAGCAGGAGGTGATGTTCTTGCCTTTGAAAGCAGATTTGCTCTTGTCCTCGGGACAGCAGTTCTGGCTGGAGCGATACTGCTGGTCTGTGCCCCAGCCCTGGGTGGGACGTGGTGAGGTTTATCCAGAGCGAGCTGATTCCAGGTTTCTGAGTAATGCTGGTTTACTGGAATAGGCTTTCCTTTGATCTTGTAGACAGAAGTCCACAACAGCTGCTCTACAATAGATAAGGACAGCCGCTCTCCAGGCTGATGTATTTGGAGATTAGTCCTCAGGACATTGCGCAATGAAGGAACGCAGCCCACAAAGGCGGGATAGTCCTGTTGGTGTGCACACCTGCAACGGGAGCTGGGGGTTGGGGGAGGAAGCTGTCTGCTTGCGTATCGGGGCTGTAGCAAGCTAAGTGTGATGTAAAGGGATGAACTTCTTTTTTGTCTTTCTCTGCTCTATACCCACAACTGTTTTCTCTTACGGAGACTGGGACAAAATGCTGTTCTTGCCTGATAAGCCTGGGGCATGTGCACCAAATGTGGAAGTTGCTGTAAAGATTCCCCCTTGCCTCTTTAATGGAAATTACTTGATTACAAATTATTCTCTTAAAGTTTTTAGTAAGAAGTTCTTAAAACTTGTGATTCTAAATAGACTGAAATGCCTCTTTGTGCATGACGACTTAAATGTTGCTTTGGTCTTGCAAGAGACAGTGTTCACTCAAGATGAGTGGCTTTGGCAATGGTGATTTTGGGTTTCCTGCAGGGATCACAAAAACCTGTCAGTTGTATGTATTTTCAGAAGAAAAATAGCTCTGCGTTCTCCTCAAAGCTTTGAAGGGGATGAAAAATATTCTGTATGGATGATCTCTGTGGGTCACCATGAGTCCAAGCATTGGTCCTTGGCAGGAACTGCATCTCTATGTACCTACTTAATGCTTGGAGTGGGGCGAGTGTGGCTTGTGTCGCCCCTTGGCCTTTGCGTGTTGCACCTCTCTTGGCACTTACGGGAATCTCAGCTCACAACATCTCTAACAGCAACACCAGCCCTCTCTGTGAGGAGCAAGACTTGTGTTTGGAAGCTGCCAGAAGTGTGGGTGAGACTGTGGAAATAACCTTTGCCTGGAGTTGAAGGTAGTGGGGAGCGGTGGTGGACATGACTTCACTGTGCCCACTGCTCAGCATGAGTAACCAGTTCCATGCATTTCCATGCCAACCATTAATTTCCAGATGCAGTGACTAGCACGGTATTTTCCATTTCCAGATCTTGTTTGTACTGGCATGATTTAAAATACTTTGTAATTACAGTAGTTCCTACAGTCAAACTGCTAGAGGGATGCATGGTGCTTGGAAGTTTCTTCTTTAGCTAGCAATTTTGGTAATGACAGTAATTCAGCTAATCTATCTTCATGGCCTTGTGGCTTTCAGAAGTATAGGGCTCTTTTCTTTCCTGTAATATAGCCATGTCTATATATAGCTCAGTGGATATCTAGTATTCTAGATGTGTTAAAATAAACTCGACTGAGAAATTCCAGTCCCATCGCCACAAACTTTCTGATGTTGCACTTCACATTAATGTAATCACATAAATGAGGGAAGAAAATGGATGGGGCAGAGCCGGGGAGCTTGTCAAGCTGCTGTGGCCACTGGCTGGTGGTATTGCCAGGCAGCTTTGGGGGTTTGGGTGTGCTCCAGCTGTGTCTCCTCCTTAAATTGTTGAGTGATGGTGAATATGCTGGACTTTTCCCTTGAGCTAAGCAGACTGGATAGAGGTGAAAGAGGCAAGAGCACAGTGAGAAACCCATGGTGTTGGCACCAAGGTGTGCAGCCCTGGGTGTGCGGGGTGGGCTGTCCCCAGAGGGACATGCTGGTGATGCCTGACTGAGCTCTGTGTCTGCTCTCAAGGATGAGGGGACCTCAATGAGTACAACTTCAGGCAGCAGTTGAACTTCATTTTGGCTAACAATTCACAGTGCAATAAACTGTTTTGGCAGCCAAATGTGACAACATCCTATTGAACAGGGAAAATCCTTCAGTTTGGGGAAGATGGCCAAATCCTAAAGTTGGTTTCATTTGCTGGTGAAGTCTGCTGCTGAAAGGGACACTCCTAAGTTACTGCTGGGAGAAACTGGTCAGACAGATCAGAGGCAGACATCTCCCTCGGTGTGCAATTATATGTGCTGCTTGCTTTGAGAAGAAGCCAAAGCAAATGGGAAGCAGCAATTAAGGTAGGCACCGTCAATGAAGACCTAAAGTACAGGACACAGTGTTTATCAGTGATCACTGCACAGAAAAGGTCTCCTTAATTTGAGGTAGAAGAGCTGTAGCTCAATCTTTTTGTGTACTCGTTGAGTAACTGTTATTTTTTCCCAGAAGATTCTTGTGTGTAGAGGTGGGTGGGAGGGGCAGAAATTCATTAAACATTTTATATGGCATATACTATAGCATGAAGGCCTGCTCAGTCACTGACCCGGAAAAGTCTTCTGCAAGTGTGTGTGTCTCTCTGATATTCTGTGACCATGCAGCATGTTGAAGACTGCAGGAAGGAGCTGTTGAACAAATGGCACATCATGTCCAGGATGTGTTTGTGTCCGTAGAGTGCTTGGGAAATTGTGTGTTTCCTGTGAAGCAATAAAACCTCATTGGAATCTAGCTGAATTCAGAATGTGTATGTAAACAGAGATTTGGGTGCCAACAGTTTTCTTTGTGGTAACCTAGTTTCTGCCACTTCCTAGAGATCTGCAAGCTAAAGCTAAATCAATTGAAATACTGTTGTCATCTGCCTCCAGAACCAGGGACCTGAACAGATGCGCCAAAGCCCAGGTGGCAGCAGGACCAGGGAGGGCCAAATTGCTTCTGTTCATGGTACCTGTACACGTACACAAGGAAGTGCTGTGGGAGGTGTTTTGGAAATATAAAGAAAGAGATGTTGGGTATGTCCCACCTTTCTCTGTAAGCGTGTAACCTGAGGCTAGCCCCGTTAGCAGAATTACTCAATTTCATCCACAGAAATCTGTTATCTGGCAAAAGGACAGTGTGATTATTCCTTTTTTTTTTTTTTTTTTTCCTCTCCCATCTCCCTCTACTACTTTACAGGCTTTGCTTGAAGCTGGTGTAGGTTTTGAAGCCCTTTTCCAAACCTAAATGAGGGTTCGACTCCCTAGTTCTTAGGGCAGTAGTCAGGTTACCTTTTCTTAATCGTACATACACACATATTAGAAACATGTAAACACCCATGCATATATGTCTGTGAGGGTATCCAAAACACAGCAGTGGTGAGGACTTGCCAAAGCAGGCTAAGAACTGGAAAAAATTGGGCAGTTCAGGAAGATGGCTTGAAATTAGTGGTGGAAAATAAATATCAGAAGGGTTGGAGCTAGTTTATTTGCAAGTGCTAAAAGAACTGTCTGTGTCTGCCTCCCCAGTGTTGGGTCCTCTTCTCTGCAGCCGTCCTGTATGATCACTGGCTCCCCATCAATCTGTCTTGGATGTCTCCTCCCTTGCTTGTGTCCAGAGGACCTCGATGCCATCTGAAATCCCTTCTCTTCTAAACAGCATTGCAAGTCTCGTGCTCCAATAGCACGATCCGTCAGTTTTATTAAGGGCCTTAGAGTCTTGGTAGTCTGTGGTCAAGTTTACTGCTTTCCCTGCCAATGGGAGAGCTATATCCTGCTGCCATCAAGAAGCAGTGGGAACAGCAAAGCCATTAATGCTTGCTTTGTTAACAAGAAGTGGGAAGCATTGCCTTCAGTCTCAGAGCCCTGCTAGAAAAACAGTTCCCCTCATAAGAAAGGAGGGCTGCTCTGCCACCAGATGCGAGGTGCTATCCTCGTGTCTTTGTCTAGCTGTAGGGACATCAGCATCCCAGGTCTCTTCTTGAAAGCCTGTAGCTTACACAGTTCTTTGGTAGTTTGCACTGAAGGTTTTTAATTTGTCTTGGTGTATCTACAGAAGAGCGACGTTGTGCCTTGTTTCCAGTGTGGTAAGGAGACACAGAATATCTGCCCCATGTTCTTACAGACTGAATGTCAATCCTGTGTTTGATTGATCAGTCGGGTACTGACCTAGATAGTGTAAATTCTCACGAGCTGTTCCAGCTCTCCATCTGCTGAGGATCTTTCAAGAGGATGTAGGTGAATCATGGCCTTGATACTTCCCTGATTTTCATAAAGGGAAGGAGGACGCATCTGAGGAGACATCAGAGTATGTTTGGCACATGGTCTGGAAATGATGCAAAAGCATCTCCAGTATCCTGCAGTGTCAGTGGAGATGTTTTTCTTTTCGTTTTCTGAGAGATGCTGTTGCAGCAGACCAGATCTGCTTCCTCGAAGACTGTCCCTCCCATCTGGAGAACATAATGTTTGACCTGTGGGCTTAATTTGCTGCCAGACTCCCACATCTCCCAGGAAGGAGTCTCCATCTCTTTTAACTTGATGCCGTTACCTCTTACCCATACAACAGGTTTCCCAAGGCTTGTTCTTGAGCCAGATGAGAAACTTGAACTAAATGAATGCAAAATACAATCTTATTCCTTCCTAATACCAATAAAAAGGCTTTGAAGAGTGCCTTGCAAGTGCTAAGTAATAGGATTATCATTGCGACTCCACGTTGCCACTGCAGAGGAGTTGGGCTACAAAGTGTCACTGAAGACACTCATCTCTCTGGCTGTTTTATTGAGCATCTTGTTGTCAGCTGCTCATAGGAGGAGGCAATCTTGCAAAGCATGATCCGGTTTGTGCCTTGAACTAGTTGTGCTGTTCCACCTACTCCTGTGAAGCCGGAGCTATTGCTTTTCATCAAAAGTTCCTTTTGCAGGGATTGCAAAATTGCAGGATTTGGGGACCACGCTGTACTGTCTCTATCAAGTGTGGTCTAAGCACATCCCCATGGTATGGACTATGAAGAGCTTTGTTTTTTCCTGCAAATCAAAAATACTAACTTTTTAAAAATATCTGGAAATAAACAGTTACATGATCCACTGAAATTCATAACAAAGGACAAATTGGATCCTTCATGCTATGTAACAGCCATAAATAAAGGCTTTATGGCTAAGAAGTTGTAGGCAATGTTCCAGCACAATCGGATTTATTCCCTCCCCACCCCCTGCAATATATATCTCTGGAAATGGGGGTTTCAAGGGCTGTTCTGACACAATGTTAACTGCAGCTTCTTAAACCAGACTCCCTGCCAGTATTTATAGTTCATGTTCTGTGCATGGTATGTGCATATATAACTGCACCAGCTTCTACAGTTGATTTCTCAGTAGTCATGTGAAACCAAAACAACTGATGGGCTGAACTTGGAATGACTTGTGCATTTCTCTAATAAAAAAAAGTCTGCCTGTTAGGAAAAAGATCTGCTCTGAGTCAATGGTGGCCCAACCTCTGTGAGTGTAACATTCCTTCTCTCCAAAACCACTGGCTGGGTTTCCAGGGGAACCCTGCAAGATGGATTTCAACACCTGGTGGTACAATTGCAAAGTGAGTAGTTGTGTGCTTTCTTCCCACAGATGCCTGGCCTCACCTCTACTTGCTGTCTACTCCAAGACTGAGCCCTGAGGTTTCATGAAATATGTCCTTGGAGTAATTAACCAAGTCCTAAAACTGCAGTCCAGCCAGGTCATTCACTAAGGAAGAACAACTCAATTCAGTGGATGTAAGTGCTAGATTCTAGCTTCAGGAGCCAAATGTTAGTCAGTAGTGGCAGTAGATCACTGAGAAATGAATAAACAAATTAGAAGCAAAACTCTTCTTGTGTCAGTTTGCTATCGGCTGAGTATGTTGGTTTATGCTCCTTTCTTGTGTGCTTAGTATATAGTCAAAAACAGAAGCTAAAATGAGGAATTTGTTCTCATTAAACAATTGCCCAAATATATTTTTTTAAAGCAGCTTACCAGTACTTCTGCCCAAGCCAGACAGATGTAGGGCCATCGACCTCTCTGCTCTTGTCTACAGCTTATTATAAATGCCAAACAAAATGGCTTAAATTGTTGGGACCTGAGAAATGATATCTTTGAGCTCTGACCCTTCATAACCAAATCCAGACACTGAATGTCTCTGCTTCCACATATTTTATATGAAGCACCTGACACAGCAGCGACAAATAACACAGGAATAAATCCAGCAGCCTGGAACAGTTTGCCTTCATTAGCCAAGCCAAAGGTCGTCTTGCTGCTGTCACCATTAGTGTCTGGCCACTACCGGGGCCCTTGCCTGCTCCAGGGCTTAGAGAGATTGTGCAATAGAGGGGAAGGGGAGCAGCCAGGTCGAAAGGCTCCCAATGCCTCTGTGGGGTTTTTTGCACCCCACAATCACAATGATATCTCAAACCTCTATGTGCTGCTTTGGAAATTTGGCATAAACTTGGAGTCCCGGGCTTCGGCTACAGGTGCTGACACCCTAAAGCACAACAGGTCTGCTGAGGTCCTGGCATCCCTCACTTTTTCTTAAGAGCTGCTTAAAATAAGACCATTAGCCCAACGTTATCAGCAGCACAGAGCTGCTAACCCAGGAGTCAGTCCAGCTTCCATTCAGAAGGGTAAGTGCATGGTTTTAATTACAGGCAAGCCCGTGGATGTTACAGCAAATACAGCCGCTCGCCCCCTCCCAATTCCAGACAGAAATACTCCGTTCCCCAAATTACTGCTGACTGGCCTGGGATTGGGTTTTATTGCAGACAAGCAAGCCAATTCTTTGAGGGTGAGGTTAATTCAAGCAGCCCCATGTAGAGCCTTATCCTGCAAATGGTTAAATGCTTCACCCTGCCTGCAAAAAGTAGTGAAGTGCAACACTGCCTTTCTAAGGGTTTGTGGGACTGAGGCTGTAGCCCCCTTTTCTCATCTAGTTTCCCCAGTACTTTTCCCTGATATAAAAAAATATGAAGTTGATGAATCTGACTATGACTTGTCCTGCTTTCCCTTCAAATATAAAACCAGGATCAAGCTGTTCAAAGATTGTGCTGTCTTCATTTATGGAATTAATTCAAACATCAGGATTCTATTAATTGGAGAAAACAGCAGATTTGCCCCAAAGTGGTGTATCTCAATATAGCAAAGTAACTCTCAAAACATTAAAATTAGAAAGTCTGCTTCTACTGCCTGGTCAGCAAATGGCCCCTAGGAAGACCAGTGTGCACGCTAGGAAACAAATCAATGCATTAAATGTGTGTCATCCAAAACTTCTCATTTCTCTTAGCTGCTGGTTTAGGAATACAAATTCTACTGCATTAAGCAGAAAAAGGGAATAGATATTTTTATTTAAAACAGAATATCTCAAAGTGGCCATAATAACCTGTTTGTGTTGCTTTTGTACTTGGGTAATGAATGACTGTAGTATAAAGTGCTCCTAGGTTTTGCCTCAAGGTCTTGTCAATCATTACCTGATAAATAAAAACTTCAAACGGGCTCCTTTTAGCTTAATTGGGCAGAATTTTTTCCAAAGGAACGCCTGAATGCAGAGAATAATGTGTTCGTGGCAGCAATGGCAGTCGGCAAGCAGGGAATTTGGATGGAAACATACAGAGGATGCAAATTCTGAACTCAAAAGATGAGTCTTTTTGGTTTTACTTATCCAGAAAGTGTCTGTTCCCATTGCAGGCAGAGCTGAAAGGATTGAATAGAGCAGCGGAGGAAATCCTGCGGTCCTTGGCAGCACCGCTGTGCTGTGCTTGTGTGAGCTCTGCTCTCCCTCTCTGGTTTTAGGCTTTACAGCTGACACTTCCATAAAAATCAGGAATGTTAAAATAACACCAAGGCTTACTTAAATCATTATCTTTTATTATATGAACACTGGCAGCAATGGAGGTGGTTTCCTGCATAGGGACAGAAGAATCCTATTGTCAGTACTGGAACAGACCTAAAACAGCTCAACTAAGCAAACACAGCATCCTCCAAGTTTGGCCTGAAAGGAAGCTAAAAGAATCGGTCTATAAAATGTTTTAAATGTGCTTTAAAGTGTCATTACTCAGATAAATCTATCTGGTTTGAAGCTGGTTCACTAGAATTTTACAGCCCTGCCAGTTTATGGCAGCGTACGTCTCCATGGCGAGAACTCCTCTTCCAGAACAGTAGACGAGGAGACAAAGCCACAGTAGTGCTGTGGACGAGGGGAGGCTGCAACCAGCTCGGGAGCAGAGTTTTGGCTCCTGGGCTGGGAAAGCTCCTACAAAGCATATCCAGCAAGTTGTGTGTTTGCGGTAGAGCTGGAACCCAACCGATATTTCATGATATAAGGCTGGATGTGTTGAAGTTAGTGGTAAAGCTTCTGTGGGCTGCAAGACTGGCGCTGTAAAGCAGGATGAGTTTTTCAGTTTGTTTATTTGTTTGTTTTAATTTTTCCCTCGCTTTGCTGGAACCACCTCTGACTTACAATTGGTCTAAATGCAGGGAATTGGGACCATACGGATAAATACCAGAAGGTCCTCCTCCTAAAATTAGTCTTAAGTGTACAAAACCCAAGTTTAGGTCAATAGAGCTCTTTCCACTGATGCTATGCTGGACTTCAGATCAGTGCACGAAGCAAACTTACTTATGAATTTGTAATAATTTGAAAAAGATGGTAGTTAACTCCTAAATGCTGATGATTTGAGCCTCTGGATCAGCAAATATATCTACAGGAACTGTGCTGTCTCTCTCTCACACAGTTCAAAGTAAACAAGAACCCCAAAATTGCTGTTATGCCCTGAAGATACAATGTTAAGTTAATACAGGGATTCAGACCATTATTTTTTTCAGCTGCCTCCATAGCAATGTGGTGTGGTATCCACAGTAGGAAACCTCATGCCAGCAGCATCTCTGAAATATGCTAAAACAATCTAAATTAGAAAATGTCAGCTTCTTGGCTGATGCTCCTTTGGAGTTTTTTTTTTCCTTTCTTGTGCCTCTATAATTTTATTAGGATGACTAAATCTCTGAACTATGTTAGCAGTAAACAGAACTAATTTACCCCCCGCTTCTTTGAAACAGCTGCTGACAGCTGCACTATAATTCAATCACGGATCTTTGCAGTGCAGGCTGCAAAACATATTCATATTTTTCTGTATTCTTCTCTCTCTGTAGTATTTGGACTGAAGGAGTTGCACCCAATAGCAACATGTGCTGATTTTGCCCGTACGTAGAGATTGATCTACACAAAAACTGAGGCTCAAGATGAAATATTGTCCAGCCAAAAGGGTTCTTGGAATATAGGGAGAATAACCACACAGATACACAACGTTGTTGGGATATCTTTTGTAAAGTTGCAATGATTTATTTTACTAGTTTGTACAAAAGGCTTCTGACAACTGCTCTATGAAAAGAACCAGAAACGTGTATGCATTTTTGCCAACTGTTAATAAATATCTTCTTAAATAAGGAAACAAATGTGTTTAGGAACCGAGAATCATTTTTCCTGGATGTGATTGAAAAGGAATTCAGAGATGGAAATAAATAATTCTTCTTCCGCCTGTGACAACTATTTACATAAAAATGTACAAACAGTGAAGCTGATGTTGACCCTAGCAACAGAAATCCTGTTATTATGTTTAAAAAAAAAAAAACAAACTCAGAACAGAAACAATCCCCACATAATATTTAATATATGAATCCTATACAGCAAGATGCTGTGGTCCAAGTTAAAAACGCAATACACCAATGCAGTGACCACCGACACTGAAACACCCACAAGAAAAACTAATCCTTGACTACTAAATAGTGGAAGTTTAGGTGTGAATAGCTTTTAACTTTCTAGGCAGCATCTCGGCTTCCTTCAGGAGGTTTACAGAAGCACTGGTGCGTATATATGCATACAGTGTCAAAAGACACTTCCAATCTGTGTGATTCCAATACCTCGCTCTAAGAGATGCACCGAGGGCAGTTTTGACTTGGCTGTGTTCCGTAGAGGCTCCAGGGAGAGATGCTCCTTTGGCTTCAGCTGCTGTCCTGCCACTTTTTTGTCTGTAACTATTTGGCCAAAGCCTCGCCTGGGGCAGTCAGGACGTCTGCTGGAGTCGCGCTTACGGAGGGTGGGCGCCATGGCCAGGCTGGTCCTGCAGATGTTTAAGTCTCCTGGGTCGGATGCCGGGCACGCTTGGCAATGTGGCAACTGCTCACCAAGGCCCTGGTCCAAAACCTACCAGTGTTGTAGAGAGACTGCTGCTTCCCCATGAGCCTAATCCTGCTACTGAGAAAACATCAATTGACTTAAATGAGATTAGAAATAGACCATCAGAAACAAGTTTCCAATTTATTTAATAGACAGTAATTTTTTTTTTCTTCCTTTGCTTATTCCTTGTAAAGCGAGGCATCTGGTCTGGATTTGATCTGTGACTTAAAGGAAGAAGAGCAGTGACTGATTTCCAGAATCAGGAGGTTGCAGTCATTTATCTTCTAACTATCCTCTAAGGCAAAACGTGGAGCCAAGTTCCCACTGCGGTTGCATCGCCCTGTCCGCTCACTGCCCAGACAGAACCATCTCCAGGGTTTTATTATGTTCTGGACCCATCTGTTGGTGGTTCAGGTTTTTGAAGTTTGCAGATTTAGAGCTGGGTGCGCTGAGGACTTGGTGTTTTATTGGACAGAATTTTCTTTTTTATCTCTCTGGTGAAATTGATGCCAATGCTGCTTTCGTAATCGTGACGTACACCAAAGTTTTAAATCAGTTTGTGATTGGTTACTGCCACTTTGTATTCTTATTCACAACTACTTTAATTGAGTTTTAATTACATAAGTGTGATGTTTGTGTAACCTGTGACTTTAAAAGAAGGAAAAAGAAAAGCCTTGAGGGGATGTTTTCTTGCTTCTGGTTCCAGCTTGTCGATGTGGCTCTTGAAAGGGGTTGGTTTTTTTTAAAGATCAAGCCAATAATAGAGCACGGTTTTATTGTAAACACTGACCCTGGGCACTAAGGTTTCCTGGCTTGTTCATAGCTGAATCTGGCACTGGGTGTATGTCCCAGCTTACGACACCTTCTGCACTTGAGCCTCCACATTTTCACAGAAGCGTTGGATCTTGTTCTACCAGCAAAGTCAATGGACATTTTCCAAACAGGAGCAGGATCTTTAGCTGTCTTTCACAACTCTGTTACTGCTTAGGATACCCCAGCTAAACGCTAGGTTTAATCCCTGTTTCTTAACATTTTGCTGCTTTCCTGTTTCAAGTTCATAGCCCACTCAAATTCTTCCTGGTTGCTAGAGGAAATTTCCTTCCCTGTTGACAACAAAAAGTATACCCAAAAAGCCTTGCCCTTTGGAATTATTTTCTGCAGTTCTTTTGCTTGCCAGTTTGATTTTCTTTTTTTAATCTGTCCTTTGAACTTGCATCAATCCAGATTAGTTTTTGCTACTGTAGTTTAAAACTGGAAGTTGCATGTAATTAATCTTCACTTTTGCTTATGAAATTGAAGCAAAAAGAGGCATGGAGATCATCATTCTCTAACAAAATACCTGTTCACTCCAGGTATATTTTGTTCACTTATTTTATTGCCAACTGGGATACAGGAACTACACATGCTTGTTAGTCACAGCACATTCCTACCTTGGATAGATTACTCTTTTTTAACTCCCAATCAACACTGGTGAGTCTGCAATCTTCAGAAAGACTCGTTTGCAAAAGTATGTTTTGTGGGAGCCAATTTTGTAGTCAGATTTGGTTTTAAATGGTTTCTCTGGCTTGTTTCAGTTTACAAGCTCATTGTCTGTAATAAACTAAAACAAAATGTGTTCAAATACCACTTAGATCCAGAAACTGTTCCATTGTCTGAACTTTCAGAAGCCCAGTCCCAAAAACCGTTTGGGATTTGTTTAAACCCATTGCTGGAGTGCTAACCTTTTCCCCTCCCCCATACAGCCATACAAAACCACTCTTTACGAATAACTTTTTTTTTTTTCTTTCCTACAAAACTAATGACAGCCACATGCTCGTACCACCATGTTCCTGTATTTTTTTAAGATAACATTGGAGCTGTCATCAAAATAGAGCACGGAGATGGCATTGAGTTGTGTAGGAGCGCAGCAGGGCTTCGGCACAGTCTCTGGGTTTATAAAGTGAACCTGGGGAAAGAAAGCAGAGGTGGGTTAAGATTTACTTTTCCCCTTTTCTCCCCTATATTTTTCGTAGGCAGCCTTGTGTCTGTCCCATGCACTCAAGACACGTTTTGAACGCCTGGCTTTGCATACAAATGTCTTGAGATGTCCCCTGTGTGCAGGGAGCCTGATGCACGCGCCCAAGGCAGATCTAGTTGGACATCTTTCAGTGAAGCAGGTTTTCATTAGAAAACTCCCATTTGTCAGAGCAGTCAGCATTCTGCAGAAGTGTACCAGTTACGATAAACTCTGCAGGACATGTGGGTGAGGTTTTGTGAGAAATCCCGTCAGCCCTGGGCGGGGACCCCTGTCCCTGTGGCTACCAGCACCAAGACCCGGCTGGGGCCAAGGGTTCTGGGTCCCCTGTGCTCCCTGCCATGGGACCTCTGAGGGGAGGGGGGAAAAAGCAATAAAAAATAATCTACCAGGGAAAAAAACCACAGATATTTCTTCCATTGGAATTGTAGATGCTTCTGTAGATGCTAGGGCTGGGTGGCCACTAGCCAACAGTCCCCTGAGCACAGGCACTGTGTCATGAGGACAACCCATCCCAAGGCTCCCATCTGGACATCTTTGCATAATTTCATAGAACAAATACACCCACAGAGGAGCTGGGCTGTGTAGTTCACTGACCCCTCCTCGATCTGCTCCCAAATCTGCTTTCGCCGGCAGCCTACAGTGGATCCTTGCGGAGATTTTCAAAGAGATGCTGATAGTGAGTCTCACATCCTGCTCTTTCCTCCCCATGCAGTGTGACTATACCCCCATTAAGATGTTTATCATAGGGCCTGTTTAAACTAGAGTGAGCTGTCAATGCTTGCAGTAAAGATAGGGTAATTCCTAGCCAACTATTAATTCAGGCCACTTGGCTAGACGTGGTGAGCCAGATGCTGCAGGCATCTTAACCAGCTAATGTAGACCTTCCTTCTCTTGTGAACTTAGAGATTTTTTTCTGTATAAACTTATTTCCGAGTAGCGCTTATCAGAAATAACTCTGTACTAGGAGCTACAGTGCACCTACCAGTGTCTGTACAATGGCATGGTTTGTAGCATTCATGTATGAATTCAACGGGAAAGCACATTCTCCTTCACAGTAATATGCAGCGTAGCCCTCCGGAGCGATGATCCAGTCCTTGATTAAATTGAAAATTTTACATTGTGGAGAAAGACAGAGATATTGCGAAATGAAACACAAGTAAAATGGCACATGAATCTGTCAATGTATACATCCACACACAATTACAGTGGCCTGCAAAATAAAAATCTGGTACACACATGCCTTGCTAATGCTTATACACCTCTAAAGAGGCTGTTTTTCCTGGAGGGACAGATCCCACTTTGCGGGTGTGCCCACAGAGGAGCTAAACTCCAGGGTTCAGTTCATCCCTTCAGCAGTGTCCTCCCGGCTGTCCGCAAGGATCACTGCACCCATCACTGAAATGAAAGTACAGGCTTTCAGAAATGACAAGGTCTTTAACCAGGTCTGAAAGAATTAAAAATGGAGAGTCGTAGGTGTGTCCAGCACTGCCAGAGGAAATTTAGGGCCATAGTTTCTCACAAGGACCCAGGTGTGTTGAGTTTCTCGCCAGCCTCACACTAAATATTTGTATACCGTAGCTTTGCAGAAGCACTTCTTAAACATGCTAAAGACAATAGACTTTTTTTTTTTCCCTCAAGGGTAAAAAAACCCAACAGTTATTGGTTTGATCTCCCTGTTGCAGCTCAGCAAGTGATATGCAAAGGCACCCCA
Organism: Pterocles gutturalis; assembly: GCF_000699245.1. NCBI lineage: Eukaryota > Metazoa > Chordata > Aves > Pterocliformes > Pteroclidae > Pterocles > Pterocles gutturalis. The sequence goes on from NW_010101917.1 coordinate 29,401, forward strand.
GCTCACGCCCTGGTCACGCACAGCCCATACCTGCCACCCCAGGTCCCTGAAGCTGACGTAGAGCTCGTGCTTCTTGCAGGCTTGGCGCTGGTCGCTGCTGCTGTTCTCTGCAGGGGGACAATAGGTGGTTGTTAGGCTGGGCTGCCCCCACCCTCGCTGCGTGCTCGGCACCCCCAGCCCTCAGCAATGCCCCAGCAGGGTGGGGGCATCGCTACTCGTCTGTAGCACTTGTGGCTTTTTTTTTTCTTTAAGCATTTTAAGGTTTAGTCATTAAAAAATCCTGGGTTCAATACATATGAAATGCCCCTCTGCTTTTCTGTGCAAAGCCAAAAAAAGGCCTGGGAAAATGGATTTTTTTTTTTCCCCTTCCCCCCCCCAACTCCCGGGCTTCCTCTGACCTCACATCAGCAAAAAAGCAGATCTCTGATTATCGGCTACTATATAAAATGAGAACCTGTGGAAGGAGTGATAGGGAAAGGCACCTTTTACCTATTTCCTAGATTTCTAACTGTCTTTGAATCACTTGCGTCACTGGTGATAGTTGCACCATCAGGCCTACAAAGGCAACGTGTGACATTAAGACAATGTGGACTCTGTTCTCCTGTCCAGTGCAGCTGGATCCAGATTACAGACCTCTCACAATCGGTGACAATGCTGAAGGCAAAGAATAAAGCATGGGTCTGAACCCTGGATCGGAATGACCATGACTGTCGCTGCAGTTTTGAAGTTGTGTCCATCCTGGACATACAGCCTGAGCAATCCAGGCAGAAGTACTGGAAAATATTTTTTCAGCTCTCGTTAGAAGCTAAGTCAACAGGGGGTCTCCAGGCTCGAAGCAGGACATTGGTTACAGGGACTTTCCTAACGTACTTGCAGAAGTAAGAAATTCTTTTGTCCACTACCCATCCTTTAAAAGTTGAATTGATACAGCAAATAGATGAGAAAAATGCACACTTGAACTGCAGCCCATCTATGAGTGGGGAACTGCAAAACCCAGAGCTCAAAAACATAAGCCATGGAAAACCATTTTAAGAGGCTCCTGGATTTTGGTATGTGTGGGTGGGTCAGAGAAGCCACACCCATTACCAGGGCTGTGGACAGTTCTAGGACATGAATAACCTGATTAAATATGGGGAACCTGCAACAAGACTGATGGGAGAGACTTCTCCCATAGCTTTGCAGGTAGCCCCAAGCAACCTGAGGTGGAAGTGAGTCGCATCAGGCAATACTGTGTCCTACATTGTCCTTTTCCCTCCACCCCTTGCCATCTCCCCTTCCATCCAGTGAAGCGCTCGCAGAAACAGAGCTGGAATTTGCCACTGCCCTCTGCAGAGCTAGCCTGGCACTATGGTTCCTGCCGGGAAGGTCACCGAGGGCCCGTTATTCTGAGGTATCTCGTAATTAAGCCACGGTTCTATTTCAAATGCCTGAGGGAGTTTTCTTCCATATTAGGAAGCACAGCTTCCCCCCAGAATAGCTGCGGTTATCCTGAGACACAAATGGGTTTTCCTCTTGTGTGCAAAACTTTTGGGATTACTAAACTCTTTGGGGGTTAAAGTTAAAATCACAGACGGAAACCTACAGCATTTTTATTCAGATCCACTGAAATATATTATTGTTTCGATCACTTACTATTTGGTTTAATGTCATTATCTTACATTTCAAAAGGAGAAATTGTTTCATGTGGCAGAAAATATTTTCTGTTTAAGTAGGTATTTTGGTGGGTTTTTTAAAATTGGGTAAGAAATTCCCCCAGTTTCAAAGAAATTCCTAGTTTCACTATTTCAAAGAAACATGATTTTTCTAACTTTTTCTGAATAATCTATAATCCCAAGTAGTTTCAAACCAGCCACAGAACACTAGTGGTAGCCCAAAGAGACAATAAACAGAGCGAGTATGGGAGAGGCTGTTCCCATCCAGCGCAAGCTCCATCCGAGCATTAACCCCCACCCAGAAACACTGACCTGGCAACCCGCACTGTACCTGCAATGTTCGACACCCGGAAAGCTTCCTGGTTCTTTGGCGTTTTTGATCGATTCTGGCTCCTTTGCTTCCCTCCTGTGGAGCGAATGCTGCGGAGATGGACCTCGGTGGCTTTGAAGAAGGCTACCGTGAAGGGCTGTTTGTTCTGCGGGCCGTGCCTTCCGATCAGACCCGCCAGCTTGGGATTGATGCTTTGCCCTTAATAACAGAAGGGACTGATAAGAGGGCCTGCAATAACTTTTCATTTTCAGCAGGCACAGTAAGCACAACAGGGAGGAGAGCTGCTGTCTGGCTGTAGGGGTGATTCCTAGGCACGTCCATGTGCACCGATCTCCCAAGGGCCTGGATGTAATTGTAAAGCTTCTTCTGACAAGAGCAGCTCAGCACAGCTAACTTGATTTTATATCTGTATGTAAAAGTTACATAAAATGGTCCTACATAGAATTATTTTACCCTAAATCCACTTAACATTAACTCTTCCTGCATTCTTTAGAGGGGTTTCTTTAAGTTCACCAACATATAATTTGAAGTGATCCTATAAAAGGAACTATAAAACTCAGCCCATAGGAACACTAAATTCCCACTGGCAGGCTATTAACTTAAAAGAAAAATGCCTTGTATGAAATGTTGACAGGGTTCCAGATATACTGTAGCTGAGAGAAACAAATAGTTCAGATGTTTAGTGACATTTTGCTTATTGCTGTATCTCAGCACTACCCGGTAACTTTGTTCTAGAACTGTTGATCACTGCTCATACTTCCTTCACCCTGAGCTTTTAAAATAATTTTGGTTTTGGTAAAAGATGATTAGGTGGTTTCTCTGTAGAATTAAGTTGATTATTTACAAAAGACGCAAGGAGCGGGTGGCAGCGGGAAATCTGACATTTCTCCCTGTTGGGAGGGTGTCTGGGCGCTGCTGGGAAATGCAGGGGTGATATCCAGATTTATTCTGTTCCAAGCTACTGAGAGCTGCTGCTAAGTTAAAGTTATGTTAATTACATAGCTGGGCCTTGTCAGCCACAAAGCAAATACCCCAAAGGACAGCTGGCACATTGCTAGAGAAGCCCTGACAGGCAGCCTGGCCGGGGAGAGCCAGCGAGGGGCTCTACAGCCCACCAACAAAAATGTCCTTATCTTACTAGTTTCTGACTACCACGTGAAAAGAAGCTGATAACCTGAAGTATTCCTAAGTAATATTCTATGACTGCTGTTTTTAAGATGAGTAAAGTAAATGCCAAGGCTTATAAATTATTCTCCTTATGGAATTGTTTCCATCTTTGCTCTTGCATGTGGCCAGAGGATTAGTAAAGGTGATGGGCTCAGAAAAGCGGGCTGTGGTCAAAGCTCGAGGCCAAGAAATGGATCTGCTGAGTCCACTCTTTATTTTTCTAAAAGTGTGTCGCTCAGGGAGCAAGTCCCAAGCTGCCATAGATGGGGTTTGTGGAGAGGACTGGCTCTGGAGGGGTTTAACAGGAGTGTGGCTGCTCGGCAGTGGGATGGCTGCCTGGCGTGGCCAGCTCCCATGGCAGGAGTGGGGCCAGGCTTTGCAAACCAGATAAAGAAAAACTAATCTTGGACAGGGCACCAGGAAAGCTTGGCGAAAATAGCAAATACAAAAACTCTTGTACATAGATTGATATGTGGGCACACATCAACTTCTTCACCTTCTGCTTAAGCTCCTTTCTGGAAATTTGCCCAAACAGTTTTCATTTTAAACATTTCACGCTCATCCCACAAAGTGCTTAAGCAAGTAGCTAAATATTTAAGTAGTTCCACTTGTGCTCAGGCTTTGCCAGATCGAAGCCTTATTTCCTGAAAACAAGCTCAGCTGCAGGAGCCCACTGAATCCTGCTCCTACTGCCCTTCAAAAAAGGCTTTCTGCTTCCCAAAGCCATCGATGCCTGTGGCTTGTCCAGTGTCAGTTATTTTGCCTTTGCCATGTCTCTAAAGAGTAGGTATGCAGTGAGGGGAGACCCAGCTCCATGCTGCTATGTTTAATGGATTTGCATTAATGCAGCGATAAGTAGTGTTTGACCATTGAATTCCTCGTGTAACACCAACACGTCATGTTCAAGACCAGAATGGTGGCAGTGTTTCCTTAGGGAAAAAAAGCCATGTAATGCTCTGTAGGCAAAGTAGCATATTTCTTTTTAATAAAGATGGGAAAAAGTCCACTTTCTATCTTCTCTGTGCATCCAGAAAGCAAAGTTAAACACAAAGACATGTGTAGTTCCCATTAGACAATGATAAACTTCTCCCGAAAGAACCAAAGCTGTGCTCTTGAACCAGAGGGATGTGTAGCTGCTTTTTTAATAGTATCAACAATGGGATCTTAAGTAATAAACCAAGAAAACCGAAGTGGGCAGCCGCTGTTCCCACATGCTGCTGCTGAGCGCGGTGTCACGGGTGCTGGGCTGAGAGCTCGCTGAAGGCTACTGAGCCACTCGACTCTTTCTTTTGCTTGCTGCTTGAGCTGGTCCCCATTTTCTAAGAGTAAATAAGTACCTTTGATTCCACCCTAGTTTTACATGTTGATGGACTTATTTGCCAAGATTATAAAGAAATACAAAGATCAGTTAAATTAATCAATTTTTTTCGTATAATTTCATCTGGACAGTGCTCATGATGTCAGAAATTTTTTTACATAGATGGTATTGGCTTCATGGTTAGAGATCTCTATATGTAATGATGTTGGTTTTTTTTTAATTTCACTTAAAGCTTTGGGAATTGCCCAAGCATATAGTGTTGCATCAAAATCCTGCTGTGTTTACAGCATATGATACTCATATGAAGTCCAGGTGTAAAAGCAGCTTTCTTGTTAGCACACAGTTAGTCTACAGCCAAAGTGAAACTTGGGGAGCAAGGAAGGACATGTCCTTGCCATTCAAAATACAAAGAAAAATTCATGTGTATGGTGGAGAACTGTGAGTGCAAAGGTGTGCTGCCAAGGGACTTGGTTACAGAAGACAAGCAGACAATCGGGTCCTGTATCTCGGTATTTACTTTTTAAACACTTCTGTTGGCTTTTCTAACTTTAATGACAGGCTGATTAAAGTATTTTGTTAATCTGTTTTGACAAAGCAACGAGTCACTTTGTGTATGATCTCAACCCTTTACAAACTCAAATTTTTCAGGAGTGTAAAATAAAACAGATTCCCAGTTTTCACTGAGGTGAATACCAGATGAAAATGCACTTATCACTGAACCTGGGAATTTCTGTCACTGAAAGCTGTCTCTCTCTGACAGATCTGGCAGTATGCTTCTAAGGGTCCACTTCTAATTGCTCCAGCAGAATAGACAGTTACAGTAAGTGTGTGCAAAATTGCAGCATTTCCTTGGCTGTAGGATCCCAAAAAGTCACCACTGAAATCTGTAACATAAATCATCTGCCTTCCCTCTTAATGCTGAAACACAGGATTGAGTTTTGCTGTAAAGTCACTAGGTGAGGATGGGGGGGGACAGAGCGATAAGAAGGCTTTAGTGGTATAAGAGCGTTAGTGTGACACTGTAGTATCTGTATTGTTTAGAGATATTGAGCCTACTTCCACCTATCACTTTTCTGTGGCCTCTGGGCTCAGTCTTGATGTTTTTTCCTGTATGTGAACCAGAACTGAAGGAATGTGCTGTGATGATGGACACAACTTCTGTACTTCCAAGTATTTCCTTTAGGAGGCAAACTGGAAACTGAAAGCAAGGACAAGTGTCTGAAAACAGGTTAAGCTTGTCTTGGCTGTTAATCTGCCTTACCGTTTTAACATTAAGTGTTAAGATTAATTTGTAAATCAGGTTGAATTTGAATCTTTATGCAGAGATGGCAAAAGGCATCTGTTATTGGGGTGGCAAGTATTAACTTCCACGAAGAAGGTCCTGCTTTGTAGCTGTGTTTGGGTTTCTGCATTCACTGATCACTTGGGGCAGGTTGAAACAAACCCTGTGCACCTCTCTGTGCAGGTCTCACGTGAGTAAAATCATCCCTTCATGGAAATGACTCTCTGCAGGTTGCCTTTTCAAAACTGCTTTGCACAGTCTTTATGCAAAATACTACTTGCTGGAAACGTTCCGAGTGCTGCATAAAACCAATAGCAAATGATATCATAGATGTGTATCTGGAGAATGAAAGTACGTCTTTAGCTAACTACATTCAGAGTATTTATAAGAGTTTGGAGCTGGGCTTTGCTTAACCTCTCCCGCAGGACAGCCAGGCAGTTCCAGGTGGTCCCAGGTCCTGGGAACCCCCAGAAGATCCAGGACACTTTGGTTTCCTTGCACAAATCTCTAAGTGAGCATCAGGAATCTTAACTTTAAGACAAAGCAGGACTTTTTAGTTAAGACCTGGTTAGGAAAATTCCCTGCCTGACTCTAAACATATATTTTCTGGAGATGTTTCAGACCCAGGTCTTCCCACCCATTCCCAAACCTCACAGGTTTGTACTGTAAGCACGCTGCAGACCTTGGAGCCCGGACCAGGCGTGATTTTACCAGTAATTTCTCCTGCCACAAAGGAAATTAAGATGATTCCTAGCTGTTTTCTGAATTTGAAAGGACCTTTTTGCCAACTAACACTAGCCTTCTACACTGCTCAGCTTCTTCCTCTCTCCTTGCATTGTGCTACCTGCAAATCAGCCAGCACCGTGCACATACCTTTACAGGGATGTATACGTAGCTAATACTGAAATGACTGCAGTGGGTTACCAATCCATTAAAGCATTTGAGTACATCCTTAACCTAAAATATGTCTATTTTATTATTATTGTTATTGTTTGCATCTTAGGCAAATTCAGGAAAAATATGCTTAAGAAATCCTATTCAAAGGAAAGAGTACTGAATGCTTAAGGCTTCCCCTGGCTGGGAATCGTATACCTGCAATGGAGACTCCCTGATTGATGTTGGTGTCTGACACTCACCATCGATGCCTTCCACGGATAGCTGCAGGCCAAGGTTGTGTTGGGGATTCACCACCCAGTGATTACTGGTTGCAGTAATGTCAAACACCAGCCACCCTTCTTCTGCAGCCCAGATTGTTCGAGAGTCAAGCAGGAACAAATCTGAATCCCTGAAAAAAAGAAGTGTAATTCTCAGTTACCCAGGCTTTCCACCTTCAGATGAAGTGCTTTTCTTCTCCTTAAGAAAGGAAGGATGGGTTGAAGCAGAGGTGCGGTGGGTTTAGGTGGCTTTGCTGTTACAGTTAACCTTAGAGCTGCTGATGCAACTTCAGGAACAACACTTGCCAGGCACAGATTTGCAAAATTATTGTTTGCATATGCAAACTTGGTAATTGGGCAGACAATGCTGCTCATTATCCTTTCCACACATAATTTCCTGACTTTTATGCATAATTGTAGCACTGGTGCAAGCCAGCTGGAACACTGGTGTGCATATATTAACATATGTAATGGTTTTTTAAATTTGTTTGTGTGAGGTTGCAGATAATTGATTGAGGCAATAACCCTCTGCACAGTCACAGGTCTGCGTTACTCTGGGTGGCAATTTTATTTCAGGTTGTTGCTTGAACTTTTTAAAGGCCACAGCTGGGTTATTCAGGTTGAAGAACTAGTACCAAAAAGATTAGAAATAGAGAAGAGTTAATGTGTTTGAAAAGGGTGAAATAATTCTGGATTACAAAACATTTCCTGGCAAATTTTGGTAAAATGAAAATTTGAGAAAACACAGGTTCTGTAAAGGAAGCTGTCTTCTCTTATCAGAAATTAAGAAAGAGATAAAACTTGGATGAAGAAATCGGATAATGGTGCAGTTCCTTTATAAAAATGAGTTTACAAGAAGAACAAAGAAACACAGTGGAAGTGTCTAGACAAGTCCCATAAGAGCTGCTTTTGTACTTACAGCGCGCAAACATGGTAACTTGTTTAAGTGTAATTATATCCTTTTGAATGAAGAAATATCCTTGGAAAACCCTTTAATCATGTCCTCAAAACTTAAAGAAGGACTTATTAATTTTGCCACTATTGTCTGTACAAATAAATATTGATAACTTAGTGTACACAGTGCCTCTTGTTTGCACAAAATATCAGGTGATCAAAAATGAATCTGAGAAGTGCTGTCGGCATTGAGGCTTTTGTCTCGTAGCTTTAGTGATTCTTTTCCCTGCGAGATACCAAGAAGCTAGAGGCTTTTGTCCCACTCAGCTGACTCAAACCAGAAATGGAGTTTTATTGCAAAGTTTTTACTATCTAGCTTCCCTTTCAACCTTTGTGGGCCAGGGCGTGGAAGAGATGATGGTTTTCCTCCGTGAGCTAATGGATGTCACCGCCTCTGGCTCTGTGCTGGCTTACATGGAAGTAAACGTCTGAAATCAGTTCTTGCAGAGCACGTGAGTGCATCACCCCGCACGTGTAAAAGGAGGATTTTGTTGTTTCCTCACTGGTGCATGATGCTGTTTAACTTTGGATATGAGAGGACTGGATGTGTAGATACAGCCGATGCTGCTGAGGGTGCAGCTAGTGCTGCAGTAGCTTTTTGTGTCTGCCCCATTCAGAAAGAAGAGGAAAGGTCTGATGCTTGCAAGAGATGTTTTGGAGCTGTGGGATTGTAAAGGCTTCAATTCCTCCCTTCACCTAGCACGTCCCTGTGCCTAGCACGTCCCTGTGCCTAGCATGTCCCTGCCATGGAGGAAGGCATGGGAGAGGGAGTTTTTCTTTCTTTTGAAGGAAGTTTTGGTTTGTGGGAGAAGCCCTACATCAGAACTGAACTTGCTGCCACACTTTCCTGCCAACACATAGAGGGTGCTATGGGGGAGCATTTTGGTGATGTTTGGGCAGCCAAAGCGGGTCGCTCAGGAAGGGGCCGTGGTGCAGCGATCGAGAGCCCCAACCCAGGCGTTGGGAGCTGCTCTCTGGAGCTCAGTCACCTCTGCTGGGTGCGCCTGGGACAGCTGAGGATAAACAGTATGGAGAACCCCCTCCCTCCACATACACATCAGCTACAGGAAGGTCAGATGCTTGAACTCTAACTGGGGGACAAATTTCCTGGGGTTTCATCCACCCCCAGAAGCGGTGGCCCTGTTCCCACTGTGCATGACGCAGCCGCGTGGACACCTCCCGCCCTGCCCTGTTTACAACACACTGAACAAAACCCATCCCAGAGGAGCTGGGGATGAGGGAGTAGTAGGGATTGGTCCTTTCCAATGGCTGAGTCCAAGTTTCCAGGAGTAAAGGGTTTTTATATTCACATACTGCATCATTTAAGCATGGCCCCTGACTGGAACTCATGATTCACACAAGGTTTAGTTAACAGGGACTTGGCTTGCTTGGTTTTTCTCCCTTGTACTTTGCAGGTTGAAGATAATAGCAATAATGATAACTTTTTTTGTTTTTAGCTACTGCTCAACTGCAGTATTACTCAGAAAAACCAGCCTTTAAGCTTCCCATGCTGACATGATGCAATCAGGGTAACCAGACAACATGAAGCATCAAGTACCAGGGTGAGTCAGTCTGGGAAATTGTATAATGCGTTTGTTTTCCTGTAGTTACAGCAATGTGCAAACAATAGGCCTGGAGGGGAAGCCCGAAGTGAGAGAGATCAAAGGGACCCACTAAAGGGAAACGTCCTTCTCACACACACTTGGAACATTTGGACCCAAAAAGGCCCCACGTCAGATGCTCTCGGGAGAAGTTCGAGCACTCCTGGATTAGCACTTTCCACCCTGGCCCACCAGCAGCGGCCAGGGATGAGATACAAACCTGACTGGTGCTGCAAGCAGAGGCTCCTGAGATTGTGGCGCCTGTTCCAATGAAAAGAAACCTCTTGTTCTTTTAAAAAGAACAACCTCCCTTTAGGTGAAATGCCCTGCTCTCCAAAGACTTATGGCAAACAGCGTTAAATCACTAGCCAGTAGACAGTGAGCCCTTCAGATATCATTGTTGGACAAGACACAATAAACGTGGCAAAGAAATGTTATTGTGCTTAGACTTAAACAAAATTTGCTCTGAGGGCTCCCGTCTAATGAGTTGTCATATGAGACAGTGATAGTTAAGTCTAACTAATGTGGCTGGTTTGGGTTTTAGGTTTGAGATAAAGATCTAGGCACAAAGGGAAAAGTTTCTAGTGCGCATCTCTTTGCTACCTTACCAACCAACTGTGTGTGTATTTACAGCACTCTTGGAGCAAGATGGATAATGGCTCTGCAACCAGAAAGCAGAAAAGCATTTTGGTTCTTTGGCCCTGGAAAAGCTATACTCAACTGAACCTTCTACCAGACTGGGAGATAGGAAGAGGCACGTGATCCTAATTTTACAGAAAACTAAGCTGGGACATGGAAATGTTAATGTCTAGATTAGGGTTACATAAATTATGAAGTCTGGATCCAGACCACAAGCATGTTTTGTTGAGACCACATCAGAATAGCTCAGTGTTCAAAGTACTTACATCAGTGGGAGTGTCAAAGCTTTTAGCAATGATAAAACTCGGGGCTTCCAGCTCAATTTTCTCAAGCATCCGGCTGTTGATTGAGCCTAAGATGAGGACAGGAGACTGGCACTTGTCTACTGATGACTTTGGTAGTGTCTGGCACTGGATGCCAGAAAGGAGAGGCACCTTCTGTTCGCACTCCCAAAAATTTGTCTACAGGTCACATAACTGCTGGGTGGTCCGTGAAATTTCCTTAGTGAACCAGCTGTTTTCTGGACTCAAGAGTGAATAACAAGTATTGCAGAGTGAGGGTGGCTGAGGAGGATGCATGTGAGATCGTGTCTGGAAAGCAGCTGGCGTTATGGCGGTGGAGGGGCTGAAGCCACCTTTGTGTGACCGGGGATGTGGAGGGCGGGTGGCATGAGTGGGGTAAGAAAGAGAATCACAGGGGATTAGTGGGAGAGAAAAGGACTTGAAAAAGTGAGTTTTGTGGGGGTGAGTGGAGAAGTAAGGTGAGACAAAATACAGGAAAGGCAAGTAAGAGTATCCTGAAAGGAAGCAGTGAGGAAAAGAGTTGCCATGTTGCAACACAGTAATTCTAAGATCAGAAAAAGGATTAACAACCACAAAACTTCATGAAAATACTATGTGCGGGCTCTTTGCCTTTTGCTGGGGTGTTTTTTCCGCCTCTAGGATGCGCTTTGGTTGGTAGCCGTAAACACTAGAAACGTATCTAAAAATCCAAGTGCAGCATCTCTTCTAATCACCTGCCTTGATGGGTTGAGGCAGAGAGAGAACATGGACTAACAAGAGAGGCTCGGTGAAAAGAAGAGAGTTGGCAATTCTGCAGTAGCGAGGGGAACAGCAGAAGAAACTCTGTAACGAGTTTCTGTAAAGATTTGTAAAGTATAATGCTACAAAATCTGTACTGCTCTGGGGTAGCCATCTTACCAGATAGCATGTGCTTTTGTATTTGTTTTCTTCACTCCCTTTCCCCATCTGCCTCATCAGCTCTGTTGTTTCAAGCTGCTGGTTGACAAGTGGTAGTAAACACTAATGAGCACTTCCAAATGGGGCAGAAATAAATGGGAAGAAGGACAGGCAGCGGAAGAGAAGGTGACCCTCAGCAACTTTCATTACATTGCAAGCCAAGCTGATTTCTGTGACACTGGGTTGTGAGCAGACTCGGAGCCCTGGCTCCCCTCACCGTGTCCTGGCCCCAGCCAGCCCAGGGCCACCACCAGCAGCTCCTGCAGTCCCCTGCCTGTGTTCAGGTGACCTGCCAGCACAAAGAGCTGCCCGGCAGCTGCACCGCTCAAATCCCTACCTGCTAGTTTGAGGAATTACAGATCTATGGTTATTACAATAACCACACTGTGACACCTTGCAACAGACTTCGAATTGCTTTACAAGTGTGGGTCAACCCTCCTGCTTCTGTTTGACAGTGGGAAATACTTGAGGTACAGACACGTTGAATATCTTAGTGGCTCGGCATGTAAACCACAGCCATGAAGTTAGGAGCACAATCCTCTCCTCTTGACTGGTGTTCTAACCCCAGAGGGGCTGCTTGGGTCACAGGCATGGTGCAAGGTGGCAAGTTCACTAACAGGCAGCCCAAGGACAGAGCTGGCAGGGGGGATTGGGGCAATTCATGTCCAGGTTTGAGCAGGTGGAGGGAGGAGAAGGCAGAAGGGGCATCCTAGGAGGGTGTGAGAGGAGGTCTGGGGTTAGAAAACATCTGTTTGGATTAAAAAAAATGTAGTATCCAGATTCCAGTTTGCTTGGTGTCACTGCTTAAAGTCAGCTGCAGCTGTCCAAAGACAAGCTTAGGAAAATATTTTTCAGATTTTCCTACTTTGAGAGGGCCCCAGGATCTCCCTGGGCCTCTCCCTGGCACGTTTGCAACACCCTCTGTACACAGACCTGCTGCAGCCCTCCTCCCACACCTTCCCTTCCCTGCGTGCCCAGGATCCCTGCGTATCCTTCCCTCTCCCTCCCCACGGACACAAACCCTCCCCATGCCCCTGGGAGGAGCCGCCAGCCAAGGGGGCTCCTTTGGGCGAGGGGATGGCCACAGCAGGAGCACGGTTTGCTGGAGGGGGAGTTTCCAAGGACTGGTCTGAAAATGGGCTGTATTGGTAGTGAAACATGTCTGTGTAAATTCTGTTGAATCCTTAGGAGACACTAAAGTATCATTAAAATTTCTGCAAATTCTTAATTCTGTGTGTCTCTAGTAGTCATATTCCCTTTCCTATGTGGTGTTTGAGAAGGGTAGGATCTAGGTTTGAAAGCTGGATTAAAAGTGGCAATGGGAGTTTGTTACAGTGAGATGCAACATGTTTCCTAAATATGAAGCCTCTTGTAAAAGCGGTGCTGAAAGAAATGAGGTTCTATACATCTCTGACACTTTATATACAGCTGTTTCTGTTCAGCATTGAATCGCTGCTCATTAGTGCATCACTTAGCTGAGCAAGAGCCCACTGGGGTGTGCAGAATGCCTCCTGCAGCTACCCAAGTGCCTGTGAAGAGTTGTGCCTGGCTCAGTGAGCTCAGGCTTTGTCAGAGGTTTTGCAGGCTGCAGCGGCTGTTAGGGATGGTCTGAAAGGGGTAACTAGATGCAGCTCTGTTCTTGGAGAGCGACAGCGTTTCCATGCTGAAGTTCTCTTGCTGCTGTGCCCAAGAGTGTATGAGATGAGTACGATCATCAACTGATTTGCAGATAAGTCACAAAAACAATCAAATCTGTTGTCAGTACCTTTCTAGATGCTGTTAGTACTTGCAGATAGAGTCATGGTGCTGGAGCACAATGTTAAAACAAACTATACCCTTCTTTGCTGCGCCTGCCCTAGAACTATCACACTGGTACTTAAAGCTCCAAAAAGGTCCATCTGCTGCACGGGTTGGGTGGGCCTAAGCCTTTCTTAGTTACTAGAATTACATGTTTCAACCCACAACATGGAACAGACTCCAACGAACAGCAGAAAGGGGTCTGGAGAGGGGCTCAGGTTTGATCTGGGTGCAGAAGTGGTGTAGTCTGAAACACAAACTAAAGCGTTCCATCTGCAAGTCAAACCCAGGAATGCATCAAGCAAGATCTTATTTTTCTGTAGGGCTGGTAACATGAGCATTCAAATCATTCACTGCCTTTGAAGCCTCTGAAATCCATAACGGCCACAAAGCGAACATGTAGCAACTACATTTCAATTACCAAAGGCTGGTCGAGTACCTGGCTTTATTCTCTCCAGTAACAAAACTCCCATCAGCTTCAAAGAGGTTGGGACTTACTCCCCTGTGCAAGTGCTGGGTCCAGTGAAACCGGAGATGTAACTCTGGGACAAGGTATTCTAGCTTCCGACGGTGCAGACAGATGGGCAGCATTGAGCTCTGATGTAGAGGGAAGCTATACACTCTGCATTTTTTCTGCAGCTTCCTGTTGATAAATTGAGGATGATGCCCCAACTGATAATCTGCCCCAGAACTGCATGAGTACTTTTTGAAAATACACAAGCTCCCATCAGTTCTAATAGGAGTTAGGTATCCAACCTGCTTAGTTACTCTCAGAAATTCCACTACATACCTGTGTGTCTCTTTAGTACTTAAGTCCCTTTGAAATTCTCACTTTGGTTGTTCCTTACACAGTGGAGACTCTGGGGATAATGGATATTTTTTTTGCAAAGTAGTTCACAAACTATTTCATGATTCCACTGTAAAAGTACCAAAGTTAATTTTTCACAGTGTTTATGATATTAGGAACATTTTTGTTCATGAATGTACTTGTTTGCTTAAAGTGAATAGCTGATGCTTTGTGCCTAAAGGATGCTGTACGTGCCTTTTTATAAAGGAGATGTTGCTAGTTTGAAAAGCTTGCCTTGCAATGAATTAGTAGATTTGGAAAGGGTAGAAAGAATATTTGATCAGTCCAGTTTCCTATAAACACCTGTAATAATATCTTCAGTCTGACAAAGACATAACTTCTATTAGTCAGAGTGGCATCCCATCTGCTACAAAAGACGGGGCTGGGCTCTCGTTTTTCCTGCCAAGTTGGTAGGTGTGTGTCTGCCCATGACTGAGCAGGCGGATGGAGGAGAGCTTCCACCCTGCGTTCAAATGTCAGTACTACTGAGGAGCAGGATTTCAGAACTAGTCTGCTGTGGGTGCAGCTGTTTGGCTGGAAAGATCTATGTCTGTATTCTTCACTGACAATAAATTGCAGACAAGAGATGTTGCTGGTTAGATACCTGCCAACCTGTCTGAACTCGTACAGCAAGTCGTTAGCTGTTGAACTGCTGGTACTTATGGTTTACTTGAACGGAGGGCACACCATCACACCCTCCAAACTGGAGCCTCATCTGAGGTTTAACTGAAAATCAATCCTTCAGCATACCCGATGGTCTCTTCACTCTCAAAGGAAAAAAGTGTCCAGTCAGCCTCAGCCTGGGCTTTCCAGATGCATCCTGTGCTGGTTTGGTGGCCCTAGAACTGTCCTGCTCTCTGCTGTCTGTGAGGAGGGAGCGGTGATGCTGTCGCTGCCCCAGGGAGCCCGGTGCCAAGCTCCTGTGCCTTGGGGCACTCAAATAGGGGGTACACGTAGCAGCGGGGCACAGCCCTGGGGAATACCTGGTGTTTCAGACCCCAAAAGGCAATCCCAGCAATCTCCTAGGAGATCCCACTGCTCTTGTATCATCATAAGAGCACAGGGAGAGGGAAAACCATGTGGGTTTTTGTTGGCCATTGTACCTGCCGTGCTCTAGGGAGAGGAACCTCCAAAGCCAAACTGAGCAAAGGTTTTCCTGCCTGTGTTGAGGGGGAAGGTTTGGCTTTGTTTTGTTCTTGTTGCTAACAACGTCAGATGGGTTTGACTTTCCAGCCTGCTCAGGATGACACAAACGGCCAAGGAAGCATCAAAGTGAATGGGTGTTTTTTGATCAACATCAGAGAGAGTTTGTTTTCTTTCTCCACTTGCCCAATGACACACTGACTTGGATGACTGGTCTGTGACAGAGCCGGTTGGAAAATGTCAGTGGAAAAATGCAGAAAAAGAGCAAATATTTTTACAAATGTTAGTGACAATATTTTTACCTTTGGTCAATCCAAACCAACAGGAATATTTTTTCAGGACACACTGTTCAAAAGTCACCATTGCTTGTGCCAAAATGTATGCAAAGGGTAAACATGCACGAACACTCATGAAAAATAGTGTTCCTGTGGCGAATATGATGCAGTAAAATTGCATGTAATCTTATAGCTGGAACATCTGTATAATTAGGAAGATACCTCACCTCTTCCAGCAGTGGTTCCTGTATATGCCTGCCCTTTGCATGCATTTTTTCCTTTAGGAATAAGAATTTGTGAAGGAGACGGTTTGCAGAAGCACTTGCTGCTCCGCACAGAACTGTCCCCAGTGGGTAGCTTGCAGCTTTCTCTAAACATGGTTTTAACAAACCTGGATGTATCATCCTAAAATTAAAGTAAGAAATGTCACCCTAACTCTGTCAGTAGGATTCCTAGTGGGCATCTACCTCGCTCATCAGGATCTGAAGGAGAACTTCCCTGGCATCTGATGAGGATGTACCCCAAGAACAGGTTTCAGGCAATTCCCTAAAGCCCTGGCACACTGGTTAGGGCCCCTTCATCCACCAACAACACATCTCTTGTCTCTGCTGTTCCCCAGAGTGAAAAGCCATCCCCGCGGGCTTGTACCTAAATAACCTACTCAAGAAATATAGCAAAGGGAGGCTTCTGTCTCTGGAAGGGCCTAAGATGGAATAAACTTAAATGCTTATGGTAAGCGGGACATGTCCTGTGCACATTTGTGGTTTGTTGTTTTCTCCTTTCAGGAAGCCTGGTTAAAATGTATAGTTTGAATTATCATTGTTTGATGAAAATAGATTAATATTAGCATAGTCCCCAAACTCTGCAAATAATTGTGTCATTAGGAATGCCAAGAGAACCATGAGTTTTAAGTCATAAAATTAGAATTTCAGATGCAGAAGAAAAGACACCAGTGTTTAAATACTTTTACCATACAGCAAAGCCGGTAGAAATTCTCACCATTTAAAAATGTGATATGGTTTCCTGTCATATTTCAATTTTTTTTTCTGCATTTTTATTAGCTCTTATAAAAATACAAAGCCAGAGTCCTGATTACACTGTTTTTTTCTTACGCTTTTGGACTTATCGATTTTTAAATCCCTAGTATTTCTGTTTTCATAAACTTAAATTAGGGCTGTAGTATTACCCCATGTTTAGTAATCCTAAAGAATAACTTCTGACTAGCATGTGACTGTAAATACTTTTCATGTATATAAATGCAATCTCACTTGTGGTAGAATTTGTATGTAAAAGAAATATGTGCAAATGAAACTAAGTGCCTTTGATAAATGGTTTGGGATTGCTGATTAATTGGAACTAAAAACAGATGAGAAAATTGAACATATGTTCTTATTCAAATTCCCTGGAGGATTTGTCAGGGAGCTTGGCATACATTAATAACTGTATTTAATAGCCCATCTTGTAGTTTTGCACACACAAAACAATCAGTCAATATAAAAAGCATCGTGTCATCTGTCTTTGTTAATTAGCGATCTCGAACGCCCTCGGTAATAAAGGCTAGTAATTAAGCTACAATTAGAAAGGAAGCATTTGGATGTGGTTTTGCCACCTCAGGATCTATAAGTGGCAGGAGGAAGAGGGTAACACTTCCAGAAATGTTGAAATACTCTGAGTTTATGATCTTTTCCTGCACTAGCACACGGCTGGGCTGGTTGGCTCCTCAGCCCCTGAGTGCCCCCAGGGATAAGAGCAGCAGCACTGGGGACAGTCCCTAGGGCACGCAGAGGCTGACGGGCACCTTCGCCCCAAGCCCGGGGTGGCTGACCCCATAAGGCAGCTACGTGCCCACTGCATCAGCATTGAGAGAGATCTCCCTGTACAGCCTGAACCCAGCTCTTCAGACACTTCTGCTGCTGGCACCAGTGTTTCTAAAAGTATCGGACACAACTCTTCGAAGGAACGTAGCGTGCATGTCCTTCCGTGGGGATTTCTCTGTGGGTCACTCACCTTCCCGGGTGCTCCTGGAGTACCTGGTAGACACTAATCTGGAACGTTTCATTATCAAAGCGTTCGCGGATGTAGTCCTTATATATCCTGAACTCAGCAGCCGTCACTGCTTCCCCCTCTGGTATTCTGGAGAGATCAAACCTGAACTCTCGGTAGTGGCAGCGCTGGTGGTGAAACTCTCTGTCATGCTCCACTGAAACAGAAAAACAGCCCATTAGCCACCTGCTTTGTTCCCTTTCCCCTTGCCATCAAACACGCTTGTGAGTTGCCACATTAGAAGAGGGCAAGAATATCTGATTGCAGCATCTCATGCTGTTGTTCGGTTCATTAAAGCACGTAGGAAATATATGACTCTATCTGGGCTCTTATAAGCACATACGTGTTTATCAGAGTCTCTTTGAAACAGTTTTACAGCTGGCTGGTCCAGGGTGTGGGTGACCGTTGTGTTTTAATGATTTTTGGCAGCTTCGTGCTTGACAAGTGACTGGATATTTGCCACCGATAATGACCAAGCTGCTGTGGGAAGGAGCTGAAAGAAACAGATGGGGCTTTTCAGGAGTGCTGGTTCTTGGCCTGACTCTGCTTCTGAAAATTACTCTCACACACGCATACCCACACACATATACGCAGAAATTCCAGTCCTTGAGGCTTTTCATGCTGGTGACCCACATTCGGTGCCAGCTGCGTTTACCACAGACCCAGAGCCCTGCTCTGAAGGGCTGAAGCTTTCGTTTTAATGCATCTTTAGTGATCAGGGCTGTGAAGCGAATAGAATGAAATAGTTTGAGTTGGAAGGGACCATGGAGGTCATCTAGTCCACCACCCCTGCAGTAAGCAGGGACATTTTGCACTAGATCAAATGGTCAAGGCGAGGACCTTCTTCCACCTCCCAACCCTGGGAGGTGGACCAGAGTCCTCCCAAGACAGTATTACAATGGGTGTGTTATGCCATGTCACGCTGATGTACAGACAATGGTCTCTTGTGGACATTGAAGCTGAGGGTCAGTGATGTTGAGGAAACAAAGATTTCAAGACTGTCCTCCAGCCATGGGGAGGAGAGGTGCCAGGGCCCCATCCCAGCACATGAAGTGAAGCCCCCTTCTCGGAGCTTGTTCCAAATCAAATAGACAAGTTGGACAAAGAAAAATGGGGAAACAGAGGTACAAGGGGATGAACTGACTCGCCAGAGGTCACACTGCATGTCATTTTAAGAGCTGGGGTCTGAACCAGGGACTTCCCGTATGTCCCAGCCTCGTAATCTGTCCACTTGACCTTCCTGCAGCCCGACTGCACAATTCAAGTAGTTAGCTCTGAGATTTTCTTGGCAACAACTGTGTGCCTTTCTACAGGCCTGATTCTCTTCTGGCAGCAGTAAATCCATTGTGTAAATCCATTGACTTAAATGGAATTACTCCTGAAAAAGACGAGTTTCAAGCCTGAGTCGGGAAAATGCTAAAAAGTTTACAGCGCTGCCCGGTACAAATGTGTATCAGCACTTGTGAGGGTCTCCCCTGTGGCAGGGACCTCCGGGAACCGGGCTGTGTCCAAGCGTTTCCACGGAGCACGTTTGGTGCTGCTTTGCTGGCCGAGACTCGGCAGCTGGCCACGGGCTCTTCCTCCTCTCGCACACTGCTTCTGCGAGGAGTCCAGGGCTCGCAGTTTGCCACTGTGTGATTGCTGCTCAGGGAAATGCTTCAGAGTTCTTACTAATAGCTGGAATTCATCTTGGAGGAGTTTTTTAGGTATGAAACCCCTGAACTTTCCAAGACAAAGGCAATTCAGTTCAGCAAATGGTTTTATAGGTTGAGCAGTCTTAGCATGCACTGAACAAACACAGTTGTAGTTGCACCTCTAGCTAGAACATCTCCTGCAGCCTCAGGAAGATCACTCGGGCTGTGATGGGGGGATATTGTGAATATTCAGCAGTGTTTGTAAAACACTTGGCAGGCTAAAACTGCCCTGTAAGTGTTAGCAACGCTATTAAATGTGCCTCAATCCCTTTTCTCCAAAGTATTCTTAGTGGAATAAGATATAGTCTGATTTCAGTCTCAAAGGAATTTGTCTGTGCCTAAATTATAGAGGGGAGGAAAAATATTTTAATAAGGAATAGCTCCTTTAACCACAACTATAGAAGAATGAATATAACGTTGTGTAGTTTTAGCTGAATTACGGATAACATCACAGCAGGGTGTATTGTAGAGAGGTCTAGCAGTAGGATGTACCGATATGATTTGCTTCCAAAGACATGGGAAGGCTGAATTTTCAAAGGACGGTGGGTGCACCTTTTCAGTGTACATATGTGATGACAACTACATCAGCCAACACCGGTCTTTAGCTGCACTTCATACACAAAGTCTGACAACAAACACATGAAGATGAAACTTTTTTTGGTGCTGCTAGAGTTCACAGTGATTCCCACTGCAGAGCCCTAGAAAAAATGTGTCATATTAGTATGAAAAATTAACGGCCAGGGTCATAAAATAAAGAGCCCTGAAGTTTGAACTTTCCCATGCTTTGCAGATGTTTGGATATAGGGTTTTGGGCTGAGACATCTTTAGTGTTAAAGCAAACATTCCTGTGGCTATAGTCATTAAGATCATGAAAATATGTGGATATGTAACTGAAGAAAGAATCCAAAGAAACCCTTCAACTCAATGTTTATTGTTTTTCCCCTTTTCTTTGCACTCTGGACCTATCTGCTGACCCAGAAGTAACAAATCCTTTCAGAACTAATTTATGAGAAACACTGACCCTGAATCAACATCTGTTAGATGACTGCAGTAAATCTTATTACATAATTAAACACCAAAATCTATGTTAAAATAACGTTAAGGGTCTGACTTGAACTCATAAAAGCAAGACTCTTCATTATGAAGGCTGAAATCCTATCCCTAATTCATGCTGCTGCGCCCTGGTATTTGTGACCATATGATACAGTATATATGATTGTGCACTTTTTGTAGACCCCAGTAATACCTTAAGCGCAACAGCACGAGGTAAGCAGGGGAGCGCTCCGGAAGTCTGTTTCCTGGGTTTGATGGGTGTTAGTCAGACCTTTGACAATACTGCAACTGGGTCGCTTCCAATTAATTACCTGAGGAGTTTGAAGGGGGGGGTGGGGGGGGCCAGTGGTGTTTAAACAAAAAAAAGGGAGGGGGAGAGAGGGGTATTTTAAGTGTTCACCTAAACAGTCAAGAGAATTGCTTCAGCTCTTTGAATACAACTGTAGTTTCTCCATTAGATCCATAAAATCCGTGCTCCCTATTGACACAACACACCATAATGAGAACCTTTTGGTCATTCTTGAAGGACTTAATCTCAGCTGTTTGTCAGCCATTATGTGTTAAGTGCTCCCTGAAAAGCCATCAAGCAATATGAATATTTGCTGGGTATACTTAATAGCCCTTCTGCTCCAAGAACTTGAACTCATGTTTGTCCCAGGTTCATAGTTCTTACAAATCATTACTACCCAACGGCTTTTTGGTGAATGGTTTTAGCCCAGTTCCTAATTTCAAACATTGGAAATTCCAGCTCAGAAACTGTCATAATTCAAATGCCTTGGCAAGGCAGCTGCTTGGAGAGGAAGCCAAAGCTCTGGATGTGCAATCAAAGGTTGTAAAATATGAAAAGGAAGAACACCCTTGAAAAATAATTCTGCTACAAAACAGACTGTGCGCCTTAGCTGCGGGAAAACAGTGGATTTCCTCTCCTAAAGAAACAACCCAAAGGCACTCACAGGTGATGGATGTGTAAATGCACACGTGCCTCTCCTCATTTCTAGAAGTGGTATTGCATTTTGGAGGCACAACCACTGTAGGCAAATTATGACCTAATTTAACACATGGCTCAAAATCTGCTGGTGCAAAATAACTCTTGGGCATGGTGAGAGTGGCAGTTAATCGTAGCTACGGTAGGTGGGGATCATCAGACACTCCCTTTGGCATAGTCCTTCGGGAAAGGAAAGGTTGAGACGATGGGACTTTAAAGCTGTACCATGGAGGCGGACAAGATTCATGAGAAAATAAGCAAGACACCAAAAAGTGTGCAGGACAATTAAGGTGATCCAACCAAAACAAGCACATATCTTAGGTTAGTGGTTATCAGTAAATTTGCCACACCTTTGTTGCAAATATGCGAGTAAGCTGAGCATCTTTGAAAGTCTGGCCTCGACTATCTGTCTACAATCTGAATGCTGCACAGACTGCATCCATCTATCTGATCCAGATTGGGCTCTGATCTCTCTGAGGTCTTTTGTCTCTCCAAACTGACTCTGTTGTGGCATTGTGGTGATGCAAGAGGAGGCAGGACGGCATAGTTGTGCAACAACAGGGATGGTTAAGAGAAAACATGATGGATACATGTGCTCAGGTGTGAAGTAGCTGGGTATCAGATCCAACAATATGGGAAAGCTGGAGATAAAATATCAACAAATCCCCAGTACTTGTTCTGACGTGTCCTAAAGTGTACTCTCTGCAGATACAAAACTTGAAAGCATTAAGATGCAAGGATGAAAAAGTGTAGTTACAGCTAGAACTCATAGCAATACAGTTGAAACCAGCTCCAAAAAAGTAATGTTGGACAGAAAGTCGTGATCCTGGTTTAACACCCCAGGGTGCCCAAACTTCTAAAGCAAATGACACATCAGCATAAAACTGGGAAACTTGAACTGGTCCCATATTTGGTTGTTTTCACAACAAAATACATTGAGACTAGAAGTAAGAGCCCTGACTATTTTCAGCTACTTTGTAATTCACTGCTGGCAAGTGAAAAGCCAACCTGAGCTAATTCTGGCTGGAGGACCACTGGTTTGGTAATACGGATTGCTGGTGGGCAAGGCAGGATACATGACAGCAAAAATTCTGTTGAGACATAGCTTGCAGTAGTTATCATTTCTCTCTACACATACCAAAGAAACCATCCCATTTTAGCCTGTGTACCAAGCAGAGTAGCACAATGTCAACCACTAACTCCCTGTGTTGAGCAAAGAACCAGTGAATCACAGCAATAATTTTCCATGAGTGGCTGTTCAAAAATGATTACAGAAGCGTTAAAGAGCTAATCCAAATGCTGGGGAAGTGAATAGAAATATTTCTGCTCATTTAAACGGATTTCATGAGAGGCCTTACTTTTGCCAGTCTATCTACCTCAGTATTTTTATGCTCTTGTTTTCTGAAGATGGGAAAATCTCCTTTTTCACAAGGAAAGTAAACATCAGATTAATAGATTCTGTGCTCAGGCTGCCAAACTGGGAAAGCTTCAGTAATTCCATGCCTTCTCCTTCCTGGCACGTTTGGGTGATGTACTTGGAATATACTTTGAATATTTAAATAAGTAAAAACTTCAATTTTCCTGCTAACACTTTCACCTGATAATATGTTAATTGTTTTTATAAGGCACTTTAAGAGTAGTTGTCTCATTTATTCTAGTGCTCACAACAATTAGAGTGGTACTTGTTTCTCATTTACAATGAAAAAAAAAGCACCAAAAGGAATGTGCAGTAGGGTGTCTGTAACTTCTTTACTCCCAAAAAAGGCCAGAAGGGATTTGCAAAGGACTTTAATCTCAAATAGATTAAAGGTCCTGAATTCCTGAGACTGAAAGATAAGTCAAAGGAAAATAGATTCCAAAAGACAACACCCCCTCGCCTCAGCCTCTCGCCAGGCAGGAGACTCGCCAGTTGCCTGCGAAACCCCTCAGAGATTTGGATGCCAAAAAAAATGTGCCACACTCTGGCATCGAGGTCTAACGGGGTTTCAGAGTCTACCTGTGCCTGCCTGGGCCCAGGGACTGAAGAAGTCACGTAGGTGAGCTGAGTGGATAGGAAAATCTTTATCTGCTTTGCCTCTGGGAGCTGCAGAGCTGCAGAAAATGAGCGGTTTCTTCCGAGATGGCTGAGGGCCGGCTGGCTTGTCCAGGGAGCCTGTGGGGTTTAGCCTTAGTGCTTTCATGGTAGGGCAAGCTACACTTTGAGTTACAGCATTTTCACCCAGCGGTGCAAAACCTTGTTTGAATTTTCCTAGAAAAATTACCCTTAATTCCCCCCATCACCACCCCTAGAGATCCAAGACAAAACTTCAGAAACTCTGTTGCATCATTTCACTGTAGAGCACAAGGTTCCTAGAAACCAGCCGCGCTGGGACCGCCAGTTCACCTGCGGTCCACCGGCATTTTTAGCTTACGTACATTACTGCTTCAAAGGGAAGGTCCCCTCCTAGCTACTGCTTCACCCTGCTGTCCCCCTGGGAAATAGATTCAGATGGAAAATAATTTTCCCTTTCCCAGTTGAGTTTCCAGGTGGATCCCATTCTCAGCGGGCTCCCTGCGGTGTCCCAAGAACAGCGGTGGCAGGAGGAGGACCGGGGACCTCCCAGCATGGCGGGAGGGAGGGCAGGGCCACCCCTTGGACTCCAGGCTCGCAGCCGTTGTGAAACTGGGCTGTAAATTTTCAGGATGCCAAATTCAAGACCTCTTGATGGGATTCTAATTAACAGGCATTAAGTGTTCCCTCTATAAATTGCGCTTCTTTGTCTCTAAATTGGTGGATAAAACCATGTCACTGATGAAATATAGGGCTTTTCTCCTTATGTGAGTGAGGTTCAAGAAGGAGGAGACCAATTAGGGGAAGGATCCAGAGCTGAAAGAGCCTACTGGGCTGAGCAGGATTGGTGACTGAGCAAGAAGTGCAAGGTCAGTCCTTATATTTTTTGGAGGAAAAGGGGGAGTATAATAAAGATGCCATAATGTCATGCCAGGCCACAGGCTGCTAAGGCACATTTCCCTCCTCATTGTGCTTGACAGCAAGAGTTATAGGGGCAGTCGCAGTGAATTTATAATGGCAAGAATTTGGGAAGGCAAAGTTCTGTAATTGGTTTTCATTTGCTTCATCCTCTTGGCTACAAGATTTACATGCTGACATTAGGCAACTAAAGCAGCAGTTAAAGAAATATTTGAAGAAATAGTTAAAGAATATAAATTGGGAGTCCTATAAATGGAGTAGAACAAATGAGCCTGGGTTGTGTGATGGGATTTATCTTTTTTTAAAAGATAAAAACAGCATTTGGAGGGCTTTTTTACATTGGATAGTTGCAGCTCTCCAACTCACCTAAAAGCTACTGCTGGTTTTCAGAGAAACCTAAGGAAAAACAAATGCACCCTTGATTTTGGTGTGCGAGATAAGCTTACTAGAAAAATAGTCTGTGGTTTTCCTATAACTCATTAATGCATCCCATCACCAGGGACTGCTGCCATCCTGCCACTCCTAAAATCACAGTCTGTCCTTCAGCCACAAGCCCAAGAACCTCAGGCATTCGGGGGGGGGTCAGGGCTCATCTGCCCACGTCCTGTCCTGACGGTCTTGTCCCCATCTGCCCTTTGCAGAAGGGGCTGCTCTGAGCCAAGGCAGCGCTCAGCAGAAGGGAACCTGCACCCTGACACTTCGTGCTCATGTACCCATTTTACAGCTGGGTAAAGGGAGATGTAGGTGATAAGGTATTTCTCACATGGTATTTCAGCGTGTGGTGGGGCAAAGTCCTGCCCCATCCACGAGTGGAAAGCAGGACTAATGCATTAATTTCAGATGAGGTGAAAACCAGGTTCCATAAATCCTGATCCACAACCCCAGAGGTTAGAAACAGGGGGGGCTGAAATTCTCTAGTGCTCACTCTGCAAAGCGATCTGGGGTAAGCATTTTTGCTCTGAGAGTGGGGGAAAAAAAGCCTTCTGGAGTTAATATTCTTCCTTTAGCCATCACTTCATTTTTTCAGCTTTCAGCATGAAGGTGGTGTTGCCAGCAAGACCACCTAGCCACAAACCCAGAAGGGAGCTTCCAAAATTCTTCTAAACACTAACTCCTTGTTATAAACTGCAAAGTGGTAACAGCAACAGTGCATATCACATCTGTGCCAGGCTCCAGGCTTGGGAAGGAGCGCTCTCCCTACTGCCGAACGCAACTTGGAAAGATCCTTTCAGTCCACACATGTATCAGCATTAGCCATTTCTTTGTCAACAAATCCCTTAATACGTACCCTTTCTATCATGTACAGATGTCCAAAAAATAATGGAATACTGTACTACAAGATTAAACACTTTAATGTCAGCATATGTGTTGCATGACTCTGAACAATGGTATCATTGTGCGTGTACAAACAGCGGGCTGAGGGAAGATGGGTTTAATTATCTCCGAAGCAGCAGCAAGTTCTTCCGAAGTTGAACTTCAGCTAGCAAGGGCTGCTCAGGGCAGAAATTGGTATTTCTCTAACAAAATGCCTGGGCCCTTGCTGATGTTCTCCCAGTGTCAGGGTTAGTGTTGTACCCACCTTGGGCAGGGTTCGGAGAGCGATGCAGAGACACCTGCTCCTCCGGGAGCCGTGCGGGGGGGTGTGAGGATGCTGCAAGGCACCACATCCTGTCACCCCATGTGTCACCCAGGAGACTTTTCAGTTAAAATTCCTTAGGATGGTAGATGGCAAAGGAGAAACATAACCATTGGGAGGGAAGGGACAGAGAGAAGCATGTGTGCTGCCTTCTGCACTTAGAGACTTTCCCCTGCCAGGATTTCTTTGCAGGCACTTTTAAGGCAATGCTGGGCGGTAGAAGTATTTCTCCTTAAAGACCATCCATGAAATATCTGGGCAGGTTATGCACAGGTAATCCATTTTCTTTTCCAAGTGTGCCCTGATCAGTACCCATTTACGCTGTGGTTTCTCTGCTGAAATCAGAGCCAGACTAGATGAAAGGTATTGTGAAAAATTTGCACATGGGACTGCTCTGTGAACACGAAACTCTCCTAATAGTAAACAGACCGACCGTAGTGCGAATCCTGAATGCTGAGCTTGCAGTGTCTGTATGTGTATCTGGGGAAAGCAAAGTTAAATAAGCAGGGGAGAGTTGTGTTTCTTCAGAATACCTTATTCACAGCCTTAGCACGTGAAACACAGCAGCGTGAAGCGCTACAATCCATCTGCAGCTGCTGTTTCTGCAGGATTTGGGGTGCATGAGGGAATGGAGAAATGGGGGAAAGAAATAAATGTGAGTGAAGTTGTTCCTTTAGACAGACTCCTTCTATTTCTACCTTCATCTTCCAGGAATCCAATACAAGGAAATCTCCTCTGGGACCTCCCCCCCCACCCCCATCAGCCTCTCAAATCTCGTTTCTCTTCCCCACTTCGTTGGGCAGGTGGGACCCAAGGCAGTGCTGACCTGGGGAGTGGGGTTAACTGAGGCGGATATCCGCCCTCGACAGCCTGCACCACCGGCAGACTGGGGCTGTTGCTTCTCTCTGTATCTGAAAGATGGGGATGTGCCTGGAGAGCAGCTGGGAGCCAGGGACTCCCACAAGGTCTGGGGGCTGCACAGGGCAGGGGAGGCATCTGCACTGCTCCTGCCCACCAAAGGCAACCTTAGCTCTTCTCTACACCTTCCTCTAGAAAAGCCCCTGTAGCCAAACTGAGCTGCAAGCAAAATGACGGGCAGAAGCTCATCATTGCTGCTGCTTTCTTTTCTTTGCCTGAGCTGTAATACATAGCATGGAATAGCGCAGCCTAAGAGCAGAGATGCGCTGCTGTCTAGTGCATCCCCCAAATCCTCTGGATGCAGCTGTGGGAGGTATGGGGAGATGCAGGAATATATTTTTCTTTTCCCTCTTTGAACAGTGACGACTGCTACGTTTCACTGCTCTCTCTTTCTGTAATTGGGGGACAGCAAGGCTGCTTTCGTGGTGCTGTGAGATCAGGCGGTTTTATCGGGTGAGGCCAACTTCACAGGGAAGCTATGCCAGCGTTAGGTGTGAACTCCAAGTCACACATTTTGCTGGTGCATCCAAGGGTCAAGGAGATAGCGGCAGCGTGGGGAGGAGGGGGAGCAATCACAGATGAGGGTTGGGATGGTGGGTGTCTCAAGGCG